>NW_009941708.1:21369-29109 GCF_000696875.1 Nestor notabilis | reverse complement strand
GGGGCCATGGGGTAGCCGGGCAGGTGCTTCCTCGGTCTCGTGGAGAGGAGTGGGTAAAACCGGACCACTGAACAGTGGGTTCGTTCCCTTCTGAAGGCTACTGTTGCAGCACTTGGGGCCCTGGTGCGTAGGCCTGGGCCTGCCGCTGCAGTCGGGAAAGTAAATGAAAACGTAATTACGTGCATTCCAGTTGGGGCTCGCAGTAAAAGCAAGGAAAGCCCCTCGTTTTCTCTAGAAGAGGAACAGCAGTACTGAGTCAGCTCAGAATCCTGCCTCCGGGTAGCCGGGCAGGTGCTTCCTCGGTCTCGTGGAGAGGAGTGGGTAAAACCGGACCACTGAACAGTGGGTTCGTTCCCTTCTGAAGGCTACTGTTGCAGCACTTGGGGCCCTGGTGCGTAGGCCTGGGCCTGCCGCTGCAGTCGGGAAAGTAAATGAAAACGTAATTACGTGCATTCCAGTTGGGGCTCGCAGTAAAAGCAAGGAAAGCCCCTCGTTTTCTCTAGAAGAGGAACATGAGTCAGATCAGCATCCTGCCTCCCAGAGCGCTGAACAGACAAGCCATAACGTAGACTGTCAGCTCCAACAAGCAGCTGTGACACTGCCCTAGCAGACCCCCCCTCCATTGACCTGGTGATGTGGGCAGGCACTTCTTCACCCCCAGCTGGGGTCTTTGCATTCAACAGCTTCCAAAGCATTTTCATTAATGAATACATTCGGCTTTTTTTTTTTTTTAACCATGTGAAATTTTTGTCTCTGCTACATCATGCAGCAAGCATCCCGCTCTCTTCTTCAGACAGCATTTAGTCACCTCTTCTTGTTTGCCATGCACTAAGTGGGGGGCAGAGAGGGATCACCTTTCTGCAGCTTTTTAATGCCTCAATATGCCATTTTTCTTCACAAGCTAAGTCTGAAAAACATTATACCACCAAGCCAGGCCATATATAGGAAATAGAGGTAACATTTCTAGCAAAAATGCAGGCAGCTCAGAAAACCTCGGACTCCTTCATCAAATACAAACACAAATTGAATGAGCAGCTTCCCTGCTGCTCCAGTCGGTCCTAGGATTGCTCCTACATTGGCATGGGCTTTCTAGACACCACAATTGACATGAAAAAATGGCACCCTGCAAGCCAGCACATACACAAGAACATACAGACTGTAAAACTCCCTCCATAAAGCAGATGCAATAAGACCAGCAGCCATCCAAAATGTACCAAGAAGCTGTGAGATTCAGCCAGCCCTGCAGATACTGTTGCACCTGCTCTGAGGGGAACACTGGTGAGCTGCTTTATCCGGCAAGGTCACTCTTTCAGCAAAATAGATACGAATTTACTACAGTAACGATAACACAGCAACAGCAACGATCTTGGAAAATCACTTTTCAAGGGATCAAGGTTTATTTGGTGTTTGTCTAGTGCAACTAAAATTAACAAGGACTTGCAGAGACTCTGACCACATTAGCTTGCTGCAAATTTGTTTTTCTGCTTTTTAGTTTAGTCTCTGGTGTAGCATTCCCCCCACAAACACGTGCCCGATAGCGATAATATTCCATGTTAAAATCCACACATAAAATAATCTTTTAAATTACTGTCTCTGAAAGATTTTTTTTTTCCCCCTGTGTATCTTCTCCTAACCTTCAGGCTCTCCCTTTCCTAGCTCATTACAGGAAGCAAATCCGCAGATGAAAACACATGAAATAGAACCAGATACCGCCAGAGCATCAAACATGAAATACGCCAGGACCGCTGCACAGACAGCATAATCAATGCCCTTCCTCCCACAGCAAAACCACCAAAATTCTTTGTTCCTGCGTGTGCTTGTCCCACATCTCTACAGCTCATCCCTTCATCCCGCACGCAAAATAGCCCCACAGATGCCATGTGAATGAAGCTAAAATAATTGCTGCCTTAGAACAAGCGTCTACTGCCAGCCTGTAAAGGACAGAAAACCGTACTCATCATTAGAGCACCTTTTGTCAGACAGCAGCAAGTCGAGCCCCTCCATCCTTATCCCAAAGGAGACCTACAAAATGTTCCGAAAAGATAAAGCTTGGCATTAAAACTTATAATCCCTAGACACTAAAGCTCGTGGATCTAAGGGAGACGTTGCCTTCCTAGCCTGTTAGAGTCTCCCTGCTGACCTCTCCCTTTGTCACCAGCACAACAACCCTTTTCTGCCAGTGGTTCAGTAGGGCACCAGCAGCCTGTCAGTCACTTCTGTTCACACCCCTTTCCGCTTCATAGGTGCTCCTTTTTTTCCTCAAGTGGTCACACTGATTAATATAATTAGATTAAACTAAGAGCAATTGCATCTAACCTGTAGTTAGCTTGAATATTGCTGCTTTCTGTCAGATCTGATAAAGAGACCCTGAGCCCAAAAGCTTGTTTGCTTTTTCCAGCTCTATCAGTTGATCTAATAAAGCATATTACCTTTTGCCACAAACCTTGCTTCCCTAGGATCTTTAGACCATCCACGGCTACACCACCTCTTTTAGCATCTCACTTGCTTTAACCAATTCTTCCAGATTCTTTTACCTGTGAAATAGAATATGATAAAATGGATTCCCTTATGTTTTGATTCTTATACTGTTTTCATGAATGTAATATCCAAGTACCTTCTAGGGCTGCATTAGCTCATCTGACTAACATCTGTCACGTGGAGGGTTTTTCTTTTTCTTGTTCTCTTCCTAGGAAGAAGATGCATGGAGCAAAGTGTTTTGGTTTCATGAGCTGGGGTGGGTTTTTTTTTTCCTCTCCTCTGTTCGTGTTGCTCTGTGTTTATACCAGTGATAATGAGGATGGTGGCAGTTTCTGTGGTACATCTTGTTTCCCAAGGAAGTTAATTGCAGAGTGTTGAGCCACCCATAGAAAGAAGTCTCCTGCACAAAGCAGCATTTTCATATGTCGTTCCTCACCAGAGAAAAGCTAATCCATATTCTCAACATTTGGGACAGAAACTTCTTAAGGAAAGAACAGCATTTCCTTTTCTCCAGAAAAAGAGTTTCAACCCGTGATCCTCAGTATGTGACGTTCAAACAGATTGTTGCAGATTATTAACATACAGGCCAGCGCTCTATACAGTTAGTTATAAATAGGAAAAATCTGGAAACCAAAAAGAGTAGCATGCCTTTTAATTGCACTGAGGCAGATTATCATAGGACAGCTTGGAGGGAAAATGGAGGAGACAGACTATTTCACTCTAAAAAATAGAGATAATTTACTTAAGTGTAAGGAATCACACTGCTGTTCCTCAAAGAGGAACCCTGAACGATCCCACGTGTCTAAAAAGGCAGTAGGTACAACATACGAGCTACTGAAAGATAGAGACTGAGGTGAAGAGCGGAATCATCTGTGCTCAAGCACTGAGAGCAGAAATACCAGAAGACCTCAGGGAGACAGTAGACAGCAGATTTAATATGTTTTTGCAATGTGATATGGCAGCAAAAATCATGCAGTTAATTTAATTTGGGGTTGTAAAGGCAGAGACCTCTTCTCAGAGATATAGGCAATAGTCCCATTTTTTAATATAGTGGTGAGACCACAGTTTGAAGACATGTTTAGTTCTGGACGACTCAGTGCTAGGTAGATGTCAACAGCTTGGAGGGAAATAAAAAGAAGAGCAACATAAAATGATAAAAAAGCTGGAAGGGATTGCAGCCTGTATAGGTTGGCCAAATAACGACTGTGAAGAGCATCACGGGAATTGCATACGAGAACTTCAGGGGTGCAGAAGCACCAGGGAGCGAGAAAGACTGTTCAGGGTTGTCTGAGGGAGTATAAATGGTATAAGTGTAAATTAAATTAAGCAAAGGAAGCATTAATCTACAAGGCACAAGACTGGATGGAGCAAGGCATACAAGAAACCTGACTGCAGGAAGGGATTAGATGAGGACAATATGCCTCGGAACTGTTTAAGTGCCCACTGACTGGGACATCTGCAGAGCAATAGGTCTCAGCCTAGTACACAGTGGAAACTTTCCCTTCTCTGCACCATTGCTGGAGACACTTGTAGACCAAAACAACTGTGCTTAGTTCCCGCAGGTGACCATGTAGAGAGTGCTGTATTCAGAGAGGCTGGAGGGGTGTATTGTCAGCATTTTTCCCTTTTACCACTGGGATTTTCTTGCAAGATCACCGGCTCATCATCTGGTAAGAACAGTGGTGGTGGCACTCCTGTGTTTTAATATGGTCAACATAACATTCCCTGGATTACACAAACCTTTGAGTAGATGTCCAAGATGGCACTTACCTCTCCCAAGAAGTCTGTGGCATCCAGCTAATTGGAAAGAAAAAAATCAGAGCCTTTATTATTCCTTAGTTAGCGGGGTGGCATCAAGTCCTTTTTCTAACATAGGAAAGCTGACTCAAACTTGCACCCATAACACCTTTACATTACTCTGTAACATCATATATTCTGGCTTGCCTGTTACACAGAAAAATGAGACCTGACAGTATAATATGTTCCTCCCAAGCAAGGGCTGATACACCATGTTGCTGCTCATCCTGGATGAGCTACACACACATTGCTGGGGGGGAAGGAAAAAAAGACCAAACAATTTTACAAATATTCTATGAGGGGTTCGAGTGTCTTTTTTTGTTTGGTCTATGTTTTTTTAACACCACCCCTTAGGGGGTCATATGCAGTGATAGTTACCTGTCCAACCGTACAGAGAGCACACAAAGGAATAGCCCCCTGTAACTGTTGACCTTAAATGGCCTTTCTCTAAGTAGAAATGTCACCCATCTTCACGAAGGAAACCTTTCTGCTTGCTTATTTAAATGAAAACCATGGCCTAACACAGATGAGCATACAGCAAAGTATACTGACGGTTGAGTTTAAGATAGTTTTGTAATGAATTGATGAAGCATATGCTAAAATTAATTCATCACACTCCCCTAGTTTCTGATGAACCTTTGGCTGTTTTACTTGCACTCTGCCTAATGGCCCATCTTTCTCAGGACAACATACATTAAAATCCTCCTTGTAATTTCATGCTTTTACCTTTCAGGCTATGTTCAAAGAAAAAAAAAGGGGGGGGAGAAAAAGGAAATGTTTTCTCCTTTCTTTTAAATGTAGCTCTTGTCTAAGTGCTAGGACTGGCACTGTCAGCTCTGAAAATTCGAGATTAATCCAACAATTAACAATTAATGTCTAGTGACTTGCCATGACTGGAAATGAGAGATGCTGCATTCGTTTTAGCTCTGCAAGAACCAAAAATAGCTAACCTGATTTTTATGGACAGCAAGATTATTTTAAATCTTTTGGAGAGGAGAAAAGGAAGAGTTACAACTCCTTCTATTAAACTGGTTTCTTCAAATCTCCCATTGCATGTTGCATATTCTTTAGCAAAGAGCCAGTCTGTAGAAAGGGCTATGCTGGAAGAGCTGTTGTGCTTCAGGTTCACACACTGCCTTGACCTGAATGAGACTGAAAGCATACAGAAATCCTGAGAGGGCAAAAGCTGAGCTGAAGTTTTACTTTCTCTTCCCCATGTGCCAGCATAGCACTGCACTGCTTGAATAAACAACCCAACAGAGCGAGAATTACATCACCTCGAAACTGTGGTTTCCTTTAAACGTTAAAAAGAATGGCAAGCATTTCCATTCACATAATTATCAGCATATCACCTCTCCTCACGCCTTCTTCTTCTCCAGCATCTAACTGTCGGGATGGTAGGGACTTCCCTGCCTCTCTTCCTCGTGAGCAGAGATAGCCTCTGCGACTCAGCTGCAGCCATTTGTTCTTCCTTGTCTAAGGCCTCTTGACAAGCTCAGGAACTTCTTCAGCAATCAGGAAGACTTTATGGAGTGGATGAGGAGCAACTCAGCACATTCACTCCATAAACATTTATTTGGGGAATTACAGCATACATATTTGGGCTTTCCACGGTATTTTGGCTCTTACTGCCAAAATAGTGGATACCTCTGTAAAAGAGAGCAGTAAGTTCTCCTGCTGCTCTGCTACCTCAGCCAGGCAGACATAAACCTGAATAATACTTGCATGGGAAAACAAAAATGAAAAGCAAAGTGCTGCAGAAACTGGGGCTGGTGACTCAGAAAGAAACTTTTTTGGTTTTCCTAAACTGTAAGGAGCTCAGCAGCTCCCCACTTACCCACCTACTGGCTCCCACCTGGACAACCTGGTACAAATAAGAACCATAGGAACCTGAATTCTGTTCCTGACTTCACCTCTGACCCCCTGCAATTTTGGAAAAGTAGTTAAACCCCCTGAGACTGCATTAACCTCCTGAGTCTCCTTCTCTTTTTTTTTCTATGTATGAAGCTGAAACGTCACACCGAGCCTTGCAAGGACTTCTAGAATCTTTGATTTTAACAGCACATGTCAGTGCCAAAAGTACCGTTAGCGATATTATAGGGCTAATTTCCTCACGAGGGAGGGAAACTCACTGTGGTACAGGTATTTTGGGTACAATTATTGCCCCTGGAAGTACTCAGATATCATTGCATAAAATTGTAGGCAGACAAATCTTTCAGATGGGATAGAAACCAGAGGCCCTGACTAGTTATTGAAAGACATAACATTTTGAAGAAGTCCATATGTTAGCTTTTCCATGTTCACCCTGTTCCAATTTGGATAATTACATTCTGACTCCTTAAAGCAGGGTGGCTGACCTGCCTGGCCCTACCAGCTGTATATCCAAATCTTCGTGTGGCCCAGAGCAATACAACACAACCCACATAATTCAAAGAGCTGAAAGAAAAGAGGATCTCCAGGAGAGGTTCATGGAAAGACTCCCTTCCCTGAATGAGAGCAGATCCACAGATCATAACACAGTTTGACAGCTTAAAGGACTGGTTATTAATAGTGAAGTACCTAGTAACATACTAGTTACTAATAGTAACCTGCATTTCTGTTTTATCATTAACAAAGGAAAACATTCTACCCCTGACAGCACATGGAGACTGGGCTTGCCCTAGAATCAAGCAAGAGAAGACGCTGAAAGTTCACATTCTCCACTTTTCCCTTGGAGATCACTGGAGCTCTCTGACCCTCTCCTCTTTTCATTTGTAATGTCTTAATGGTGCTTCACTGTGCATAGCAAATCTTGGTGACCACAGAATCCCAAACCACAGAAAGAGTGGTATCTGAGACTTCATCAGCTTCCTGACACAGCAAAGAAGAGGAGAAGCATGTGCTGCACACGGGTTTTTCACCAGGGACACAGTAAATTTTCCCAAACCCAAGATAAGATGCCATTTCCAAATGGAAAGACAAGCAGTGGCAGCTCCAAGCAGCCCCAAACATCTGGCCTATTTTGCATTTCAGATGCCAGTCTGACCCAATGATGGTATCAGCAGCCACTCTTCTGGCCCGCACATGGGCAGCCCTGTGCCAAGACACTGGTGTCTGGTGAAGCTAGTTCTCCAGACTTCGTGGATGCAGAGGGGAACTGATCCTGTCCCCATCTCTTCACAGGTGCTGGTGGTGCCTGGGCCATGATGCAGAGCTGTGAGGGCTGCCAGAGGCACCAACCCCAGGGGCAGAAGACAATTATGGCTGGGGATGTTCTGCGTGGCTGAAGGTGCCCACCCTTGGGAGTCTGTGGCCTGAGGGCTACCAGGGAAGCTGGCAGGGGGATGTGGGCAGGCAGGGGACAGGAAAAGGAGCAGAGAGGACCTAGGGCACCATCTGGTGGCTTCACTCACTGCCTACCCCAAATCCCAGTCTCACAGGGTCACAGTATTGCATGGCCAAGGGCTGAAGAAACACTAGGTCTTT
>NW_009941708.1:2942-21338 GCF_000696875.1 Nestor notabilis | reverse complement strand
GGAAGAAGACACCCCTGCCCTTGGTGCAGACTTTATTCACCCTTAGGGCACTGCTGGGTGGGACAGTAGTGCAAACCACAGCAGTGATAACCAGAGCAGTGGTAACCATTTCACTTGGATGCTGTTCAGTCAAGCACCTCCCTCAATAAAGAGCCAGCCCTAGCCAGGTATTTAGAGGTGATTTCCACTAGTGACACCCCTGAGAAGGAAAAAGGAGTAGAAGTCAGAATCAATGAAGAACGCCTTGGACTACACCTTGGACACACATTTCATTGTCATTATCCACCACAACAAGGTCTTTCTTATCTACAGATAAAGGCAAAATACAGTTGACATGTTTCATACAACAGAACAGTACCCATGCAAGAGCTTGTCGTCTGCAGAAAAGGATGAAATCAACAAACCAAAGTACCAATCATGTACCCCAGTTTTCGACTTCTCAAATTAGAATTTGCTGTAAAGCATTGTGAAGGAGTTTTTTAAAGGGACTGGGTGACCTCAGTGTTACCAAGGCCCTTTGCAGCAATACCAGTTAAGACAACAACTGAGGATGATCACAGTGAGATACTCCATTTCTTAGGACCAAAAAGGCTCACAGCTGGTGGAGATGGCAAAGGACCCTGGTGCTAGCATGGCACCTCCTTTAGAAGGTGTCAGGGCAGCTCACTTCCACCTCGCACCACTACTTACTTAGACAGTGGGTCTCCACTTCCGTGCAATCTGGTCATACAAAAGGATAATCCAACACTTTGGAATCAAAGATTATACCACCGTAACCTGTGAGCATGCTCTGTGCACAACAGCACCATGCTGGGGGAAGCAAGTGGAACTGACAAGACTAGGGACACAGATTTTAAGAGGAATCTCAACATTCGCTTTAAAGCAAACATGTAGAGTGAACACAAGCAGCTAGACATCACTTCTCACCTTTGGGGAGCTGGGGGAGCCCATCCTTCTTTTTTTGTTGTTGTTGTTTTTTGTTTAATTGCTCAATACTTAAACATGAACTCCTTTCCTCTTGCTAGAAATATTCATTTTCTGCATCTATTCTCATGGCCCATAGAGCCAGGTAAGACAAAGAGACCAAATGGCTGCCTTTCTCCTGAACAAATCTCTGCTACAAAGTAGCTATACCAATATTATATAAATTATATTTCCTAGTCTCTCCTATCTGTGCCTGAAGGCATTTCCTCATACCTCCTTGGAAAACTCCATACCATTTAAAAGCATACCTCCTCTCAGAGTCTTCTGCTTTATACCTTTCTCTCTCACACACTCCGATGCAACTGTGGCTGCCAGGGGCACACAGTGCTAAAGAAACAGTATTAGCTTGTCGCTACATAGCTTCAGAACTTCCTTTTTCTCATGCAACAGCCTTTTACCCTTGCAGGGCCAATCCAAAACCCATTGAAATCAACACAGCAACTCCCCCTGACCTTGGCAAGCTTTGGAGCACAGCCCAAATCCTCAGTGTCTCTTGGAGATTTTTACTTTTTCACTTAATTGATCAGAACCTGGTGTGATTCTTCCAGTACTTTAGCTCTGGTTCTTCCAGAATAGCCTTTTCTGTTCCAAATACCATTCTTCCTCTCATATTTCATTTTAAACAGCTTCAGCTACTTAATATATAGAATTTTTCAGGCATAAGTGTAAGAAACACGCTATTTAAAAACATAACAGAAAGACAAGACAAATCAATTCATTGCAAAGTGAGATCCTTGCCAGGAAATTTCCAGTACCACCCAGTATTTTTAGCATTTGTAAAATTGAAAAAGCAAAACACAAAAACTAAGCAGGATTGTTTTGAAAGTTTTCACTTTTTATCTATTTTCCACCAGCTTCTGCTGAATATTTTATTGCCATGCTGCAACATATTTATAATTCATCTCATCATTTCTTCAAATTTGTTAAAGAAAGGAATTGTAATACCTGCACAATCCTCTTCAAATTCTTCTGTGAACACAAATGTTTTCTGGTCATACTAGGAAACACTAAAATTCTTTACTTCCAAAATATTTATTTGTAATTGTCATGATCACTTAACAAATGGAAAACAGGTCTAATAAGCCACACTGTCTATTCATTGCTCTTTCTGAAATGAATTCCTCAACACTGGGAAGAGAAAAAGCATTTTCCTGTGGTTAAAGAAAGTCCAAATTGCATGTTTGAAATCTCTTCTAATAAAAAGAGCAAAGCAGTAAGCGGATTATCTCTTTAAACATAGTATAGGAAGGCTGGAGGCCCCGGAGACATTTTCCATAGCCTCTATCTCTGATGCATAGCAACATTATCTTCAACTAGAGAGGGTCCTATGACCCTGGAGCTCAATTTTAATTTGATCTTCTTCTTTAAAGAGGTTTCTGTGATTTCTCTCAAGTTATGCTGCATATTCTTATTTTGGGTTGGTTTTGTTTGGTTGTTTTTCTGTTGTTGTTTTTTTAATCTGAGATAAAACAGCCTCAGCTTTTTGATCCACTGGTTTGATCGTGTTATATGGATATTTCATGTAACCTCTTCCCTATCAGAACTAGAATATGCATCAGCACAAATGGTAGGCAAATTCCAGCTGACAGGAAAGAGAAAAGCTTGGACAGAAAATTCACCTCTAGGGCCTCCCTCCAGTCGCTCTGGGTTTCAGAACTGGTCTACCTGGGCAAATAACCTATAGGGTCAGAGTAAAGGAGCCTTATACCCTTGCTGGGAAGTAGTGGCCAACTAAAACAAAGGCAAACCTATTGGCTTTGGTGGGGCAGAGGTACCATGCCTGCTCTCACAGAGGCTCAAAATCCCAAGTGATAACAATGCCCACTGCCAAAAGGAACAGGAAATTGAGCAGATCGGCTTGAACTTCTCTGAGCTGAAACCTGGCCCCAGACCCACTTGGCTTATGCAGCCCCAGCAAGGGAGTTTCCGCAGATTCCCACCTCCTTGTTCTTCTTCCTTGTTCCGGAAAGGGCACTGCTGCTGAGACAGGAGTATTTTCTGCCAGGCAGGGTTATTTTCTCTGTTTTCCTTCTCTCCATCTTTATCTCTCTCTGTGCATCCAGTCCTCACCATATACTGCTGTTATTGCTGAGGGGAAAGCATTTACTCGGAGGCACTGATTTGAGTCGGCTGAGTATGGTCACAGCAGGCATCTGTGACTACTTGATGGGATTAGCAGATTATGAGAAAGCATGTTTCACTGTGGGGTTCCTGAGAAAGGAAAAATGGGCAGGTGAATGCTTGGATCTTGGTTAAACTATGCATGAAGGCCTGATGACTGCGTCAGGAAAGTCATAGATGCAGGATCAGATGGACTGCTGCAGGTCAGGATTGGAAGATCAAGCCAGCAAGCAGGGAGGTCCCTGGATTGTCCCATCATTTACAGAGGATCGAGACTTAAGTATTTCAGTCATTCCAGGTGAGAGAAACCCGCACAGATGCCATCCGCACCATTTCTAAGATACATGCGAGTGCTTGACAAAAGCAGCTTTTCTTTTGCATCAAACGGCTTCGCTGCAAAATAGCTCTGCTGCATGAATGCAGACTGAGCCCGGTGGGATTTGAACAGATGCATTATCTTGTTAATGAAGGGCAGTTTAGAAGGAGCCAGGGGGTCACAAGTCCCTCGTGGTTGTGCCCTGAAGTCAGTGTGGATCTCTGCAGAGAACTGGGGATGTAAGAGAGTAATTCTGCCGTACAGAAAGATGTCTGGTCCACACAGGGTCATATTTTCCCTGTTAGATATTCTCATACAGTGTATCACAGGATTCTTCTAGAGTTGCTTGCTTCTTAGGTGTCTGCAGAATGATTAAAAGGAGAAAAAAGAAATGGGGGAAAATTATTCAAAAGATGATGAATTAATTCTTAATAGGCAGACCCTGACATTTGTTCTGTTAGAAATGGCTCTAAGTGGTCTGCTGAAATGGAAGCTACTACAGTGAGAAATGTTGCTCCACCAGAGACAAACGTGACTAATCCAGCCCAGGGGATAAAGATGCCTCCTTTACTTGTCACTCTTCCCCCAAAAAGCTGTCAGACAGGGAGGGGAGGGAAATTGGACTTGGTAAAAAAATAAATCACTTTGGATTCTGTGAAGGAGGAATTCCCTGACCTCCTCAATCCTGTTTCTTCAACAGTTGAGTCTATTCCTCACGACCGTTCCTTGTGTAGACAAGGCGCTGACAGACTGATATTTTAAGCGCTGTGTGGCACAGGCCTGCTGTAAGCAAGGTTACACAGCAAGTAGCTGAAATGCCACCGGGTGAAGGAAGCCCTACCTACAGTAGCATTTTCCCTGTTGCCACCTCCAAAGGGAAACGTTTTACAAAATGCTGACTCCAGGCACCTCCAAAGCATGTGGGATTAACCCCTCGCCACCCAGGCTGGCTGACAGTCCGGCACAACAGCATGCAAATGGTCTTGTTGCAGGGGCTCTGTGCCCTGCTTCCCTTTACAGCTCCCTCTCCACACACAGCATCCCTCAGCAAGGGCTGGCCTGGACTCTCCGCAGCAGGGTCAGCCACCGTTCAGCCATCCCAGCTTCTGCTCACAGGCCAGACACGTTGTCTCACTCTTAAGGAAAACACCCTGTTATATTCTGGCACAGCCAGATGGTCACAGCCCAGGATGACTGAGAAGAAAGCTGGTGAAGGTGCTTGCACCAGTACTGGAAAGTGCAGTCAAATTCTTCTGTGCAGAGATCACAGGGCACTGCCACTCACACTTCCTTGTGATGAGCACAAGAACTCAGGACACTTGGTGGTGTCTGCTCTTGGCATGAGACCTCATCCCATCCCCTCTCTTTGCTTTCTTCTCCTTTGTTTCTGCCATTTCTGCTTTGACCTTTACCTCACCCTGGCTGAGACTCCCAGCACCAGACCCACTCACACTCAGATGCTTTTTTGCTTTTGCTTTGCTCCCGCTCTGTTCTACAGACCCGCTGCTCCCGAAAGCAGCAGTTGAGTGGTGTGGACCACACACAAACGATTCAGCACAGCCTAGACAGCTCCACGCTAGGGAGAAAAACCCACGCACACTGCATCTCATCATCCAGACTGAATCATTCCAAAGGGAGCAGCTGAGAAAGGTATACAGAAGAATAAACAGGACAGGAAAAAGGGATTGGGACCTACTGCTCTCCCTATCCAACTAGTTCAACATGCAGCAGGAGCACAAAACCAGGGACACTGTCTTTTCCAGTGCGTATGATGCGCTGGGGTATAAGAAAGCCTACATAAAACAGCCCATCCTTCCCCTCAATGATCAGATACCTGCCACTGTCTTTGCTACCACCAACCACTGTTGTGTCACAGCAGTAACTGCAGGAGGCCAGTGCCCTTGGGACCAGACCACATGGCAAGTAGCTCTGCCACAGAGGAGGCTGCTTGATTCTAGACCACTGTTTCCTAAAATATGGGACTTGTGAAAATGTCTCAAACACTGGAAAATACTGTCTTTCATGAAACAGAGGGATGGTGCCAACTGAAGCTGGCACCATGCTCCACACTGCATAGGCAACCTGGGGAACTCTCCCCAACAGGACACCAGTGAGAGGAAGCAGGAGACGTTTTTCAGGAACACTTTCCAATATTAGAAGAATGGAGGTATTTTTTTCACAGATAAGAGGTCTGGAGGGAAAAAGAACAACAAAGTTCTGAGGACAGGAAGGAAGTGTTCCCTGGGGTGCCCGATGCAAGTTTTGCCCCTGTGAAACAGCTGATGCCTGCCAAAGGCAGGGTAGAGGGCTGTGTGGGCCTCTAGTCTGCTTCATGTGGCTCACAACTGATCTGCACCTGCATATTGCAGATATTTTCTCTATGAGTGGTTTTAGTTCCTTGTCTCTAACTCGTTACTCCCAGCCAAGCAAGAAGATCTGAGCCCAAAACGTGCCCACACTGCCTTTTCCTGAGCCCCAGAGCTGACAGAGACTGTATCAGCCCAGCCTCTGTTCAGACCGTCTTATATTCTGCCACCATGAAATGACTCTCTGGTGTTTAATGACAGTGAAAGCGAAGCAGCATCCAGAGTCTGCCCCCCCGTGCACAGATTCCTCTACCCCTGAGGACTTCTCAGCTGCCTAAATAACCTGGGAAGGACAATAGTGGAGACCAGCATCTGGCCAACTCTCTGTGAACATGCATCCCGTTCAGAGCAGCAATGCCAAACCCCTCAATGCCTTTCAGCATACGTCATACAGCAAAGCATCTGCTTGAAACCGGCACTGCCAGAACTGGTAGAGCTGCAGGAGCGAGGGTTCTGCCGGAAGGGGGAAAATGGGGTACATGTGCAGCCCAGCTGGTCAGTGGATGCCACATCCCATTTTCCCCATTCAGTGGGCCTGCTAGGGCCGTAGTGACTCTGTGGGGTTTCTTTCCCCATATGCCCAGGGCACAAGGGAACTCTCCAAGAGCAGGGACCCAGTCCTTACCTTCCCTGGAGGACTTTTTCTGGGTGATGGGTTGTTTGTATTGTCCTTGAGGATAGAATAGACATCAACTTGCTGCAAATCCAGGCACTGCAGAGGAAGAGAGAAGAGATTAAGGGTCAAATAAATTACTTAGGTTTAAGACAATTAATGGCCCACTGGGTTGTTCCCCATCTCATGCCTGACATTTTTTAGGAACTCCTGCCATCTCCAAAATGTTGAAGTTCCTGACCTAAACTTGGGCAAACAGAAAATTCTTCTTCCCTGAAAGCTCTACAGTGCAGCTGCATCATCTTCCTTTTTCAGGCTCGCAGGGGCAGGCTTTGCTGTTACTTACCCTGTGTAAGGCAGTGGAGACGAATGACAATGCTACCACCTCTTTTCGCTTCAAATTGTCCCAGAAAGCAGAATAAAGACCCGTCTGCGCCATGGAAGGATATTGTGCACCATGCGGACCACAGGTAGTGGCCAATGCTCTGCACCCAGAACTGTTTAGGTGCCTGACACCCACAAGCTCTTGCTCATGGCTATTCTGGGCACACAAAGGTAAGAAGAGGGGCAAGGCTGAAGGTCCTGCAGCACAGGGGCTGTCAAAAAATGGGAAACACTACCTCAGGCAAGATTCCTATTTATTGCCTGGGGTTTTTTTCCCAAGCTGGATCTCTCTTTTCTTCTTAGAGTGAGCAAAGAATAATAATAATAAAAATCAATACACTCCCAGGCCCTCAAACATGCCCCTGGTCCCACACAGCTACACAAACATACACATGCCCTGCATGCAGATGCACCCCCTGGTCCCCCAGGTAATCATGTCACAGGAGATGCGTGTCAGTTTGAGTGATGTTCCAGATCTGCCTGAAGGATCAAACATAACAATCAGGAGGACTTTTCCATGTGTGTTTCAAGGATGACAGCAGGTTGCCAAGGTGGCTGTTTCTCTGGCAACAGGAAGATGGGAGGAGCTCCGGCCGCAAGAGGGGCAGATGGTATTAGTGGAGAGACTGCAAAGGGAGCGAGAAGCCCTGCAACGCAGCAAAGAGGATGAGCAAAACATGGAGGCTTGATTCTGGGGCTGCCAATCAACTGAAGCCTCATCATTTCAGCCAGGGTTGAAAACACTCAGCATCTTCCGGGATCATGGCCAGCAGGATGGAGGTTTGAACAGGGCCAGATGATAGAGGAGCATCATTTGCAAGAGGGGCTTGGAACAAACAAGCACTCAGACAGGAGGGGGGCACAGAGAATGGAGCACCACACTGCTCTCCCATTCACACTCCTCCTCTGGGAACAGCCAAATTCTTTCACCTGTCTGCTTCCCACTCCCAACAACCCGCTTGCCTCCACAGACATTCCCAACTATTCACATGTACACTCGCACACACAGAAAATCCCATTTCCCCATCCTCATTTTCAATTCTCTTTGTGATGCTCGCAGCGAAGACCTTGTCCCACATGCTGCGCTCCCAGCAGCCTAGCACTGTGTCCCCTTGGCAGGACACCAGGCAGCCTTTTTCACTGCTCTAGTCTGGTGCCACTCACAAGCAAGAAGGATCCTTTTGGTGTTTAACCTCCAAAAAAGATTCCCTCCCTCCACGAGCCCTCTTCCCATGGAGGCTGTTGACAGTGCTGGTCCTTTGCTGGCCCGTTGGAAAGCTGGTGTCTCCAGTCACCATTTGCAAATTAATTACTTTTCCTTGGTCGCTGACCACCTGCTACTGTCACAGTGGAGGCACACAGGCCTCTCTCCTCCCCGCTGGCAGATGCCTGCCCATCCCCGAGCAGCCTCCTTGTCTCCCTCGCACCATGAAAAGCTCCTGTGCTCTGGAACCCGCCTGCACTGCAGGAGTTCTGTTTGCTGCTCTAAAAAGAGTGTTTGAAGTGTAAAGTGGATGAAGCAAGTCCCTTGGATTGTTATTTCCAAGCTACTCGTTAACGAGGCAGCTGAGCTGGAAGACAGAGGAAAATACAGGTTTGAGTCTGGGCAGTGCAGTGAGGTAGAGCTGCTCTAGGGATGCAGGAGGACAAAGAGGTCAAGGAACAACTGGCAGTGTAGTGGGAACAAAGAGGGTGCCCAGTGTCCCTCTTATTGTCAGGGCTTTTTGCTACCTGCTGCTTTTCACTGCACACACCTGCCCCCAGGGAGTACAAGGTGAACAGTGGCACCTGGAAGAGCCAGTGGGGAAGGCATTTGCTCCTAGAGATACCAGCAGGATGGCTTTGCAGAAGGTGCGCTAGGACTCTTCCCACACCAGGGCTGAGCCTTGCTGCTGTGCAGGATAACACAGAGCATGTCATGAGCTGCACCAGCCCATTCTAAGCCTTTGCTTTGATGTCCAGCGCTGCTGATGTCCTGTTGCTCCTGCTCCCAGTTCCAGGTCTGCAAGCACACTGTGGATCCCTGATGTGACTTGTTTCCAGTCTGACCTCTTGCTTTCCCCCACAGATAGCACATCTGGCACATGCTGGCCTCCTGTTCCATTCCCTAATCACTGACCTCCTTCTTTATCTCATCACTTGGAGCTACTTTTTACGTGTCCTTTTCATTTCCTTGCCTTAGTTTACCGCAGTTCTGAGGACAGATTTCTGCCCTCCCTAGGAATTAAGCAGCGTTCAACACCCGATTTAACAGCAGCAGGTTTTCATAACACGCCTAGTTTCAAACGCAGTGTGCAGAGCTGGGTTTACACCATGCAGAGTCACAACACAGTTTGGCAGTGGAGCACCAGAGTCATCTTTCAAAGGAAATAAGGTTTGTTGACTTCCCACTCCCCTCCCGTGTCCTGAGGGCCCATCCAGCACAGGGTGTCCACCCCAGGGCTCTCGCCCTCTCTCCCGCATGCTCCCCGCTGCTCTCACCATGTGCCATGTGTGTGGCTGGAGCTGCTGCTTCATGTCTGAACGAGTCACCCCCCAGCAGCTGCTCCTCGATAAAGGACCCTCCATCGTGCGGGCTCATACCCCGCGGCACGCAGAGGCAGGAGGTGGTTCAGGCTGCTTGCAGCTCTGCCAAAGAGGGCTGAGCGCCTGCCCTGCACACACGCTGGCTGAGAGCCCCGCACAGCTGCTGTGTGGTTAACGGGCCTCGGGGAAGGCTGCCTGGGCCAGGTCCATGGGGCTGTGGCAAGCACAGAGGCTCAGCCAGCTCCAGGCACTGCCTGTGCCTAAGGCTGCCTCTGCTGGCTTGCTGGATTAGCCTTCGCGGGGCCTCCTGAACAGAACAACATGATGAAACATGTAATTAAGATGGAGCTAAGGATGCATGACGAGGCCGACTGAGCGAGAAATGGATTTGATTTTTTTTTGTCTCCTTGCAGAAATCATCCACTTCAACAGGAAACTACCCATTCGGATTTTTATAAGCCTGAATTAAAAATAAATTACTTGATACAAATGAAAAGGTTTATAACCTGCAACCTCCTCTACCCAAAGCATTGCTTTTTGCCCAGAATAAACATATCACATACAATACATAGTGGTTTCTTTAAAACCTCTACTCCAAAAATTAAAGGGCCACAAAATGGTGCCCTCCCCCCCTGCCTGTGAAGTGAGAATGAGAAAGGGGCAGGCCCATCCTCTTGTTCATATCTACCCCCAGTCAGGTCTCCTGCCTCCTTGGCAGAGCTTTGCTCCTCTCTGTAGTACATTCTCCAGAGCTTTGCTTTGTTTAGTTTAAATGATTAATGCAGCAGAGCTCACAGGTTTTCCTCGGAGAGACGTTTCCAGCCCTTACAGGCCCTGCAGTCAGAAAGGGTTCCTAATATTCAGGAAATATCCTTCTACTCACTTTCATTTTATTCCTCCTTGTTTGTCCCACAGATCACAGGAGTGGGGAAAAAAAACACCCCTCCCTTCCCTTCGTAGTGAAGCAGCCCTCCCATGGGAGTAACAGGAGAAAAAAGAATCCATTTTAAATGGAGCTGGATGGGTTCCAAATGGGATTAGGGGTCATGGTTACTTGAGGTAGCTGAGGTCTGGGCTTGACATTTCAGGAGAGACACTCCAATCCTATTACCTATGACGCTGAGCCTGCTGGCCTCGAGGTGTGGGAGCAGTTGGTGTTCCCCACTCTGGGGAATAGAAAAGGAAACCCTGCACAATGCAAATGGGAGATGCTCCAAAAAAAGAGTCTCCCTTCACTTTCTTCCTGCCCTTTTCTCCCTGAGAGCCTGCCCAGTACTGCAGTGGTCTGTGACACTGAAACCAATTAAGGTGTCACAGCAGGAGCTCTAAACAACTGTGGTTGTTGCGGGAAGCACATCTCTCTGCCCCTTTCCTGAGCCATCATTCTCCACCTGGGAATGGCATGTCCTTGAGACACTCTGCAGTACAAAGTGGTGCTGAGATTCCCTCTTCCTTCCTGCCTCCTGGAAGACCTTCCTCTACCACCAGGAACCCCCTCTGGCTCCAAGCCTGCTGCTCTGTGCTGCCACACGGCTGGCAGAGGGAAGGGTGCTGCCCAGCAGGGCACAGTGCAAGGCTTTGGCACTGGGGAGGACGAGTGGGACCAGGATGGAGACACACAACATTCACAGTCCTGAGAGGAGTTAAGCAGCGCAGAGCACAGGGTCACCACTACCAAGCCGGTACACAAGTATTGCTTATGTTTCATATAATGATATTGGTGCTGTCTGTACCACGGCAGAGCAGGGAAAGGAAGGGCTGTACCATGATGCGAACAGAAGGGATGGAGGGCAATTCTGGTACTCACATCATAGACAGGAGATGGTGGTGGTGGGACAGCTAAAGGGGGCTGCGTTTCCACCTTCTGTCTCAGGATATTTAGCTGGTTCCTTTTAGGGCACAACACCTGCTCAGGACAAGACACCAAATGACACACGTGGAGCAAACACCATCTCCCCAAAGATAAATTGAACTCCAATATCATGTTGAAACCAGCTGCCTGCATACTCCCTGTCTGCTTCCAAAGCAAAGAGTGCTGGCAGTCTGCAACACGTGGCCTGGTCCTTTTCTTCACCACAGGCTTATACGGTCTGGTAACTTACACTGGAGCAGTGGAAATGAGAACTGGTCTCTGTGGTATTTAGAAATCACTTCTGACACTGAATCTTAGCTGGATGGAGGGTTCAAGTATTTAACAGCACACTACAATGCTGTAGGACAGAGAGTAAAGCAGGACCCTGTTCAAAGTGTGCAGGGGAATGTCAAAGAGGCAAAATGCAATGACTTCTATGAGGATTTGGCCAGGAAGCTTTTGCTAATACACAGTCTAGAGAAGATCACCAGATGACCATTAATGATGACATAGTCAGTGATACACTAACGTACAAGTCCAGCATGCGGTTAAGGGAAGAAAGTCTCTTCCTCTGAAACATTTCTTGTATCAGATGAGTTCTCCTTGAGCACGTTTCATCCATGCACAGATAAGGGTTAGCCCTGCTCAGCAAGCAAGACAGGAGGCAGAAAAGGCAGAAGGCTTTGCTAAGTATCTCTGTTCTAATTCAGAAAGAAGTGGGATGATTATATTCACATCACATGAAAACGATGAACTGCTTTCCAGTCCATTAGTAACTAAGGAGGATGCTAAATAGCTTCTCTTAAAGATAAACATTTTTAAACCAGCAGGTCTGAGCAAGCTGTAGTGAGAAATATGGGCTGTGTTCTGCAGGAGGGCAAATGTAATGTCTGCAAGATCTCTTTGGGCCCCAACGAGAGCCCGCAGGTCTGACACTTGCTGGCCCACCTCAAAACCTAGAGATGCCAATTGGCAAGTCGTGACAGTGCCTCCCTCATCATCCCCATGGAGACGCTGTCTAGGCAAACAGAGACTCCAGCCTAGTCACTCTGCTGCTCACACCCCTTCCCCCTCCATCAGACTGCCTGCAAGGGAAGTCTCACGAGATTAACAGGTCTGCCAACTGCTGCCATTCTGTTTTCAACTTCTTGATGTCTGGCTGTGTGTGCAGAAGCCTGATGCTCCTTAGAGTCATAGGACTGTACCAGTAGCACAGCCTCCACGTAAGAGCGCATGCAGGGTCTGCTGTCGTGGTGGCAGAGGGCAGTTTGAAAGAGTAAATGTGGGACATACTCTACCTAGAAAACAACAATCTCCAAATTCCATTCTGAAAAACACTAGGGGTTTTTAAGTCAGCCTGGAGATCTCTGAAGAATGCAGAGGATGTTATTTAAATGCCTGAGGGTGGCAGTACTAGAAGCAAAAGGTTTTCCCCGAGCAACAGGAATTCCAGAATCACAATTCCACGAGTTTTTTCCACAGGGCCCCTATCTCAAGCAGATCTTCAGTCCTGCTTTTGCCTTTTCTTCTCTTCCTCTCTATATCCTTTCTTCCCCACTCCTGGTTTTCCTTTTGCCCTCAGCTACTCATCGCAGCTTCCACTTCCTTACTCAGCTGGTCCCAACCTGTGCTACTAGTCTGCTCACCTGAGGGGCCCTGGCAGTCCAGTGCTAACACCCTCCTCCAAGCTCCAGTGCTTCCTTGCTCCAGATTCCAGTCCCAATTTCCCTCCCAAGGCTCTTTCCAGCCTCACAGAATCGCTGCTGTTGGAAGGTGCCTTTGGAGATTGTCTTGTTCTATTCCCATCTGTTCAAAGCAGTGTCAACTAAAGCAAGTTGCTCTTCAGGTCCTTGTCTCTCTCTTTTTTTTTTTTTCCCCAAGTTAATTGGGACTTCCATAGAGGCTTCCTTGGCATCCTTGTCCAGACCTTCCCCTCTCACTCTGCCTCTTAATGTTTTCTCTGCCAAACAAAAGCCCAAGGCTCTGGTCCCATCCCCTCCACGCTGCAGATTGTTTTCTTCTATAGTGCCTGAGCCGTGGCCCAGAGCACATCTGCACAGTCTCCTTGCAATCAGGTTATGCCCTTGAACCAGAGAAGTCACCATCATGAAAGAGGATTAGAAGCTGGGGAAGTCCTGCCCTCCTCCTGCCACCAGGGCTGCAACAGACTCACTTGAGTGCACAGGACATTACCTGTCTAAGTGGCACCATGTGGAAACAGCCTCACAGGGGCTCCTTTAGACAAGTGAGCTGCTAAATTGGCAAGAGCTGCGACTGAGCAGGCACAAACTGCAATTTTCCAAAAAACCCCTCACCAGACTACATCTCCTTGAATATTCTCAGGGTCAGCACAACTGCTAGTGTGACTTCTTGCCCTGTGTCAGATCCTTGCTCTAAAGCAGAGCATGCTGGAGTCCAAATGATTACCAGAATTTCTTTAATGGACAAATCAATGACCCATTTTGTCTCTCCTATAATCTTTTTTTCTCAGAAAGACTCAACTTAAAAAAAAAGAAAGAAAATAAACCTGAGGCAGACACTCAACATGGAAAATTTCAGCACAGGGACTTCCAATCCAGCCAAGTTAGAAGCAAATGAAATAAATTCCTAGAATGGGTCATGTCAGGTATTGCTTTTTATTTGATTATAACTTGCCTTTCTTTTCCACAGAAGCAGAGCTGTTGCGGCTATGCTCAATGCAGCAAGAAGAACGGTAAAGGTAATGAGGACTTCCCACCCATAAGAGGTCTCTACGTACCCGGTACCTGTAAGAAAGAAGGCAAAAGATTCACAGTGTGAGTGGAAGTTACAATCCTGCTGTATCTTTAACCTTGGAGAAAGTCTTGAGAGAACTAAAATAGAGAAGCAGTGCGGAATACGGTAGCGCAGATGCGCACACCCTTGAGAACCTTCAGTCTGACTGAACAGAGAGCAGGGTGCAGCCGAAGAATCACACAAAGGAGACAGGATATGAGCAGCTGCACTTCATATCGGTTAGAGGGAGGTGACATTACTATGAGAGCCAAGACAGGTGGTAGGTAGAGGCCGGCTAGGGTCTTTAGTGATAGGGGCAGAAAGACAGATGGTGGAAAGCACACAGGCCACACAAACTAGCAGGGTGGGTACTGCAGGCATCCTCTGACCAGTGCAGCAAAGCCATTTCATCACGGTTCTTTGCCTTTACACTTTCTAAGAAGTTTTCTATACCCAGCATTGCATTCAGTAGTGCAAATCCAGCCAGTCAGCGGCATGCATGTCTGTGCATTAATAGAACAACTGACCTCTTGTACCACATGGGAAAGGGGGAGGGATTACAGTGAGTCCCTGATGTGTTTGGAGCCCCCAATAGGGAGTGCCTAACCTGTAGGTCTGATTATGGCAAGCACTGTAACCACTGACCTTGTGTTCAATCATCTCTGTCATACTGCTAAAGGCCAAAGCACACTGTCTCCTGAACAATGACACCTAAAAGCATGCTCTGACTCTGTGCCCAGGCTCCCTGCTTAGACCCTGGCTTTAAGCCTGCTGTTCCCAGGGGGCTGCAGCAGGGCAGATAAAAATCACTGCAACTTAATGTCCCATCTGCACACTGGGAACAGCAGCACAGGTCACCTATGCGAAGTGCATTCAACTCTGATGGCATTAAGAATTTGGCATAAAGTATTATTCCCACCTGACTCTGTAGCCTGTTTGGGTAGAGGAAAAGAAAAGATCATCTTTTCATAGCCAGACCCAGGTGATTTTTAACCACCTACCTTTTCTTTCTGGTTGTTCGCTTACCTCTAGCAAGGACAAACACTCCATTTCCCATCTTCTGGGTGTCATTCCATTTGACGTTGCAGTAGTATGTGCCAGTAGAAGAGGTGTTTTCAAGGGGCCTGATTATGTGTTTGTAAGATACAGTAGCAGTCTTATGCTCTTCTCCAGGAGGGATGGTTACGCTTTCCAACTTACTGTAAATGGATGTTTTCTGGCCCAGTGAATTAATCCAGTAATAGAAGATTGAAAATGTGGTGTATTTTGGCATGTAAGGGAAGATGACTGTACAGGGGATGGATATTCCTTCCTCAAGCAGTGCAACTTGGATTGGAGGCTTCTGCTGTACATCGACACTTGCTCCTGTAAAGGTAATGATTGTTAGCAGTCACCTAACATCACTTGAAGTCAGGAGCAGTCTGCTGCCCCAAAGACAGGATTGCACTGAAAACAACTGTATGTCAGGAAGCGCACCCGTAGCACACAGCGTTGGCCCTTGTCAGAGATGGAGTGATTCAGAGCACGTGCCCTGTGTGATCTGCCACATCTCTTAGGTAATTGCTGTGTGATATGCGATAGCCTGTTGCATTCACAGGCTTCCCCTTTTCCCTTGTGAGCTCCTCTGTACAACGCCAGCATGCAGAAAGACAGGAAATGAAGCAGGAAGTGAACTGATTTTGCAGTGATGTGAGACTGTATTTACAGCAGATGAATAGAAAGCAATTTTCCAAGACAAACGCTAGCTGGGCCTCTCCTGAAACTCCCAAGTTACAAACCTCTGCTTGGGCATCTCTGTGTGGCCATGTGATGGCTGCGCCAGCAAAGGTACTGTAGGCAAAGCAGGTGTTGCCAGTGGGACTGTATATTTCTGAAGCATGAGTGAGGAAGGAAATTACATGTTCTGTACAGGGGCCGGCACAAGGGCCGTGAGAAATAGGACACAGCTTAATCACTCCAAACTTTTACTGCTATAAGACAAGACAATGCTAGATACGGGAACTATCTGCAGAAGACTGCAGATCTTAAGTACCTGGATGTGACAGTATCGTAGGCAGAGAGATGGGAGATCATGCCCTTCATACGCTTCCTCCTTACACAGACAGGGCTGTTGAAAGTGATCTATCACTGCAATTCTGTAGACAACGACGTTGGGAGTTACAAGAGAGAATGAATAAGCACAGGTGGGAAACCACACTATAGTTCACTCCCTGTTTTGTTTAATAAAAAATAAAATACTAAGAATGAGCCACGGACTAGTAAGGAGCCCAGGGTGCAGGACCCATTTGGCTTCCCAGACAAATCTGGGTTTAACATCAAGCAGTCTCAGAATCTGTTTGTTTAACAGCCGACATGACACTACATATAAAGCAACCTAAGAGGAGGCCCCTGCAAACTATTGTTGTCTTTAAAAAAAGGAACTGGATACTTACACACAAGCCTTCTTACAAAATGAAGGATTCTTTCAGAGACATGACAATAAGAGGCAGGAGGAAGAAGGAGTAGAGAGAGAAAGTAGGGGATAGGCAGGCTTTTCCATTCATGCTTTTGATGGGATTCCCTGGAGTTCTGCATTTATAAGCAGGCTCATAACAAGGCATTAAAGCTGTCCCTGAGCACAGCCAGGCTTGCTTTCCTGTCATCATGCACTGATGCTGCATCGCAACAGCAGCGTCACCTCTGCACAGTGGGACTCGGTGTTGGAAAAGGCAACACAGCCATAGCACAGCTGAATGCTGAGCACTGAGGAAGGATTGTGGGGGGCAATAATGCAGGGAGAGCATGGCCACTGTCCAGAAAGGACTGTTGGGAAGTAACGTCCATTAAGGAAAATCCTCTACAGATGATATAGCCAGAGAGTAAGGAAATGCTTAGATCTCATCACTAGAAAAAGGTTCTTAGCTGTAAAAGCAACTGAGATACAGTCCGGTCCTAAGGGACATGCACAATTCGTTGTGAGCACACAGTCCTGTGGACACTAGATACAATATTATGGAAAGACGGTGACAGAAAATCCTGCAGGCACTGTAGGAGTGATAACCCGAGTGGTCTCTTCTGGGCCTTATTTTCCAAAACCATTCATCATTCTTCTCCTGATCTCTACCCAGCAGAACACACATGAATATAGTTTCTATGCAAGACCTGGCTAAGCACTGCTGTAACAAAACAGAAGAGAGATCCATCTTTTTACAGTATCCCAGGGGCCCCTAGCTTGAGAAGAACATACCAGGGAAAAAGCCAAACCATTTTATTTAGGTTATCTAACCCTTCTCCCATGTTCCTCCTTTCCTGAGGATTCTCTCTCTCTGCTTTGAAATGCTTAAAAGACAGAAATAGCAGCAGCATGCCAATTCCTAGAGGGGATCTCTGGAAATTAGCAAAAGATAGCAGCTGGAAACACTCTAATATGAACAAACGTGAGAGTAAACAAAAGGAATAAAAACCCACGGGTTTACCTCCACACTGAAGCAACCAAAGAAACAGGAAGATGACTTTTAGAGTAGAGGCCATGATGCAGGGGTCAAAGGCTGGAAGACAGCAACCAGACACAAACATCCAAAAGGCAAAAGAGATGGGGGTTGTCAGGTATTTCCACACCCAGGCAGCTGGCTGATCCCCTCCTGTTTGCAAAGGGACATCAGGATGGACACACACTGCTTTTGGCAAGTTGTTCCTGGCAGCTGCAGCTCTTCTGCTTTTTGGTGAGACTCCTCCCCACACCGGGCTTCATTTCTCTGTACTGTTCCAATGGTGTTGCGCCTACCAGTGGGTGTCCAAAGATTAGACCATAAACTCTTCAACGCATTGAGCTTTGTCTCCCGATGACTATAAAATATCCCACTCATTCCAAACAAACGTTGTCACCTGCCACGGTGACCGAAGCTCCATGTTGGAATAGCAAAAATATGTGCTTTGAATGATGCTGACTGAAGCCATTTGAGGTGAATGTGGTCAAATTCAGGGAAGGATTCAACTGATCCTGGAGGAATGGACAAGCTTAAAAGTGGCACAGTGGGATTTTTTACCATAATTTTGCAAGCATTTGTTTACACAGCTATTCCTGAATATCTCACTGCACGGACCATCCAAGTTTTGGAATAAGGGCAGATTACTTCTACTTATCTTAATCAAATGCTTCGTTCAGGTGGGGAAGCTACTGAGCAGTGCCACAGGGTGTGAGTTCAGGGCAGAATAGCAACATTGAACTCCTTTATGTGAACACACAAGCATGGGATCCCCTGTTTTGCCTTCAACACAGGAAACAAGTACCCACATCAGCAGTCAGTACAGAGGAACGTCTCCACTGTACTCTGGACTGCACAAAACTTCCTTGCACAGCCAACTCCTCCACTAGGTCACTTTGGAGGAAGGCACTCGTATTCCAGAAGTGAGAACAACTGGACAGCGAATTCATCCCTAACGGCTGGGATGCTTCAGATCCACATGTCTGGCTCTGAATCAGCTTCGCAGTACAGGCGAG
>NW_009941708.1:1371-2911 GCF_000696875.1 Nestor notabilis | reverse complement strand
AGGGAAATCTAAGGAGATCCCTTTGAAGAAGAAACCCCACTTTTTGTGGGAGGATCCTGCCGCCTATGCTCTCGAAGAGTCTTTGATTTTGATGAAAGCTTGTTTTTAGCTGAGACATCTGCAGTGCAACAGCTGAGCAGCATCTGACTCAAAAAAACCCTGATGTCTGAAAGGTCTTCACTTCTCTCCATGCAGCTTCCTCCTTTTGCACTTCTTGAGAGACATTTCTGCTGTCCACAAGAAAGCACTTTGCTGCAATTTCAAGGGTGCCTGCACACACAGGGTGCTCTGCTGTGGAGACTGGTGGGAGAGGGCTGTGCAGGAAATACCGAAGAACATAGGTGAGCCTGTGATCAAAATTGCTCTCTATCGATTGTTTTATCCCTCCAGAGTTTGTAGGAGTAAGGTTTTCTCCAAAACCACCTTTGGTTTACAGCATTTTTCCTTCTGTTTAGCCTGGGACAGGCCCTCAGGAGGAAGGGGTCTTGACACAGGGGGTGGCTTGCAGCTGCAGCCACTGCAGCCCAGGGATGACTCCAGTACCTTGCTGAGAGAGCGCCCCGACAGATGGGGAGAGGAGCAAGTGGCTTTGTGTGGCTGGTGCAGCAGCTGCACTCCTCCAGGGAAGGTTTAGCTCAGATTAGCCAAAACCAACTCCTCTCCCCAAGACATGCTGACGTGAGCTGCACAAAGCTGGTCTCAGCTGGAAATTGCTCCTCGCAGGTCTTAATGCTGAACAGCAAGGACAATCAAGAGCAGTAACAAGACACTTGGGGCTCACTTGGTGTTTCAGATATGTAGGCACAGATCAGGCAGCTGTGGCTCTGGGGGGCTGTTGGAACACAACAGTGCTCAGCAGTGTTTCTCAGGCCTGAACACCACCTCAAGGTAGTTGGAGGAGGGAGGGAGAAGGGGGCAGGGTCTTACTACTCTCCCGTGGAAGAACTCTGTTGAACAGTGAGGGCTTCCTCTGCTCTTCTATCATGCTCATCCCCATGGTAGCACACAGCTTTGCAATTTCCAGCATTGATGTATTTCTAGAGGACAGAACATGCTGCTCCTGTCGGTGATGTGTTTTAACTGTTATCAGCATTTATCTGCTTCAGGAATTCAGAGCGATAAGTGGATTAAGTGCAGTAGGTTTGTAGGGCTGCTGGGTCAACATCATCCTTCTGTCTTTTCCCTTCTCCTCCTATAAACAACCCTGTTGCCACTGTAAATGCCAAGTCCTAGAAATATCACTGTCTGGAATTAAATATATATATATACAGATCTAGTATTTCAAAAGAGATCACACGTAAGACCCAGCTGTGGGATTAGAGGCACGGCCAGAAATACTTTCACTGCCGGGATTTGCTATGGTAGAGCTTGCTGAACAGAAATGGCTTTGAAACGACTACCCAGCAGCTATTAGCTGCGAGACAGGATGACATTCTGTTCCTCAGAGCCTAAAGGGAGCCTGAATCTTTGAATGTTAACTTCTAATTCAATTTGGTCTGGGGATTCTGGACTGGGTTTTAACCCTGGAGAGCTAAATGGG
>NW_009941708.1:0-1342 GCF_000696875.1 Nestor notabilis | reverse complement strand
GGGCAGATGAAGATGAGGAAGGTGGGGAGTTTTGTGTTTCTGTTGACAGCCTGTAGCAGGGCTGAACTGATACCCCCCAAAAACTTAGGTTTTGGAACCAACCAGAATACCTGTGCCAAAGGAAATAAATTACAAAGCTTCAAAGGAATAGGTCATTGTATGACCTTCACTTTTGCATTATACAGTACACTGCTGCATATGAACTGGTGCCTGCAGCATGATGAGGAGGGAACTGCCTGCCCAGCTGTAGCCCTGCAACTGCACAAACTGGCCAGGATCTGTATAGCTTGGTCCTTCCTTTCATTCAGGGAATGCTGATCACTTCCTGAGAGTAAATACGTGACTGGGCTAGGTGCTAGCAACAGTTTCTGCTGCTAGCTGGAAAGTGTCCATTAATTTCACTCAAGCGCTCTTAAAAGCCCGCGACAGTGGCCAGCATTCCCAACTGTGAGGAAAAGCACATTGTTCTGGCGCGCACAGACGACAAGTTTGGGCAAGTGCTGAACCTCCCAGAACTGCCTGTTCACAGCTGTGCCCAATGCACACCCACCAGTGAAGGCACAAACACACACACACACACGTGCCCACACATGCCCCCCCAGCCAACTCCAGGGAAAGCATTTATTCAGACAAAAAGGCTGCTGCTAGCCAAGGCAAAAGCAGTGCTGCAGAGACCACAACAAAGCCTCTTTATTGCTGAAGCGTTTAACACCACAGCCATCCAAAAGAGAAACACCGCCTGGCGCAGAGAAAAGCTGCAGCAACTCGGCGAGCCTGCTTGCAGAGAGCGCTTCAGAGCGTTCCCCAGCACGGCAGCTCCGGGTTTGCTGCCTTGTCGGAGACCAGTTCAATCCCCCATCGCTGGAAAGCCAGCCAGCGGCAACACACGCACCTCTGAGGATTCCCAATCTCTTTGACTCCTCTAACTCCAGACTCCAAGGCGTGCAGTCTCCCTCTGTCTGGCGGCAGGAGCGGTAGGAGAGCCAGAGCGAGCGGGGCTGTACCTCTGCCAGCAGTTTTACCACTGTTGTGTGTCGAGTGCCTCTCCAGCAGGGCTGGAGGATGCCGAGGTAAAAGCTGCCAATGCCCTCGCTATGTTCCTACCCGTTGAACTGCTCTAGGGAAGAGAACAATCAGCAACTCGAGGGGAAAGCAGAAAAAGAAAGGTGTTGACACTACCGTGGGGAAGGGAGGGGGCACTTCTGAAATCCCCTGTCTCCAGCAGAACGAGCCTGCCTCAGAAATCACCCCGCTCCTGCTCTTTTTCTGTTCAGCTACTGGAAAGATTCCCAGAGACTAAATTACCGTCACACGCCTGCTGCGCTCGCAGGGGCTGACGCTC
>NW_009941707.1:1602-4105 GCF_000696875.1 Nestor notabilis | reverse complement strand
CAGAGAAAAGCCAAGCAGAGCAGCGGGCACTGCTCCTCAGTGTCACACCCGCCCTGACACAGGCACATCTCCATTTGCACAGCTTCTCATCTCAGCCCTGCAATGCAGCATCTTCTGCCTTCCCAGCTCCGCGCTGCTTGGCTCCCGGCTCCGAGCTGCCATGCAGCAGGTCAGCAGCGAGAGAGCCCCTCTCGCTCCTCGCCCCTCCATGAGGCAGGGCCGAGCCCCGCACAGGCTCTGCCTTCCCCAGCTCACCGCTTCCCAGCCCCAGAACCACCAACCCCTCCCCTGGCTCCCCCGGGAGCGCCGCTGGATGAGCCCAGAGGAGGACGTGGCTCTGCAGGGCAGAGGACAGGGCAGGGTCACATCGTGTCCCATCTCCCACACCCCACATCCCTGTACGAGACAAGGCGCGAAGCCTGGAGAGGACCAGGACTGAGCCACCGCTGAGGGATGGAGCCATTCCCGCTCCACCCAGTGAGTGGATGCAGACTCAGCAGCTTCACCCCTGGGCCACTGTCACCAAAGGCACAGCACAAACGTAGCCCTGGGACACTGCTGCCACCGCACACATGGAGCACCAAACACCAAGCACATGGTGGCACAAAGGATGCTCTGGACCGGACAAGCAATGAGCTGGTACCCTGAAGGGACACAACAGGGTGATGGCAGAGGGGGCTCGTGCCAGGGAAGGGCTGTGGGCACAGAGACACAGATGCAAAGAGGGACATCAAGAAGGAACTCTCCAGAAGGATCCAGAACTGCCACCAGTTCCCCAAGTGCCACCCAAGCGTGAAGCACATCCTTCCTGAGGCACCCAGAACAGAGCAAACCACCCCAGGAGCCGCTCTGGGGAACGTGGCCCAGGCCCCACCATGGTCACCATCCCACCAGCACACCCCAAACAGCCCTTCCAGAGCTGCACAGGATTTTACATCCATGTACATGTGTTCTCAGTGGACAAAGGCTGGATTTGGGGACAAGACAGAGGCACTCCCATTTGACAATGGTTTTCAGGCTCCTTGGGGGAGGATTTTGTTTCGGCACAGCAGCCCCAATACTTCTGCCTTCAAGTGTTTGCTCTGCTGCTCTTCTATGGGAAAGTTTTAAAGCCAAATCTGGGTTATTTGGGGGTTTAGCACTGCCATTATCACCGGGAACGTGGCACATCCCATACAGCTGCTGCAGAAAGCTCTAGGGTCCAGACTTTCTCCCCATTCCCTGCAGCCATCTCAGCCAGAGAGAGGAGACATCTCCTTCTCCCTGCCAGCTCCCAAGAGCAGGCTGGAAGCTGGAACACAACCACGTACCTCTCCCCTTTCTCCTCAGACACAAGAGTCTGCCTCGGTGGCCAGAAGGAAACAAATCCCCACCCCAACGACCTCGTCACGCAGGAGCCTTAAGAGAGGAATAGCGTGACAATGGCATCAGGACAGCCACACGGCTTCACGAGGCAATAACCCGCTCCTGTCACTGTGAAAAGCTGCTTGGTCCCTGACCTCCCCGTGGTCTCCTGCCAGGGAGCCTGCCCATCGCTGCAACGGGCCCGTTAGCACTTGATTCCATAGCCAGGAACGCCGTGGGGCAGAGGTGCTTCTTTTAATCCCACACCATATGCTTGGCCAGCAGGGACAGGCATCAGGAGGGGATCTCCTTGGGGCCACCTCAACCAGAGCCAGGAACGTGCTCGCACAAGACACATCAGACACCAGCCAAGTGGTTTCTTTTCTAAACCGACCACAGTCGGAGGCAATGGGAAGCTCCAACCCTTCAAGGAGCCCATCTGCCTGGGCTCCAGCCCATGCACCACTGATGTGAATTAGCAGCCACTTAAGAAGCACCATACACAGCAAGAGTTGGCCGAGGAAATGGCTGCAGAAGAGGCTGCAGGATCTCGAGGTGCTCGGGGGAGCTCTAGGGAAGTGCAGTAATGCCGCCGGCACCGCAGCACGCTGCGCTACGAGCTCTTTCCTTCCACCCTCGATCCCATGGCTGGGTGCTGGGGTAATGAGCACCCCCAGCTGCCGGCCAGCCCTGATGAGAAGCCTCGGTCTTTGCTTGATGTGAAGTGTGTAATTTGGACGATGGAAATAGCCTCTACAAAGCACATGCGGTGGCTGTGAGCCACTGACCTCTCCCGTCCTGTGCACGCTGCTCTGCTTTAACCGCGGTTACATCTCCAGCAGCTCTACAAAGGCTTCGGTGCCATCAAACAGATGACACAGCAGCAGCAACCGAATGAGAGGCAACATTTGGCCACCACTAAATAAACTCTACTTTTGGTCTGCAAAGGCTTGGGAGTGCTTCTGGCACGAGGAGCACGAGGTGGGGACGCAAACTAAGGTGTGGAGACCAAAGACGCACAAGGTCTCCACAAGCCACAGTGCCCAGTGGAGCAGGAAGCTTGGGTTAGGCAGAGGCAGCTCTGGCTTCTCAACACAGGTCACCAGTTCAAGGACAAGAAGATGTGCAGATGCTGAAAGGCTCTGCACCTTCCCAGCAC
>NW_009941707.1:738-1571 GCF_000696875.1 Nestor notabilis | reverse complement strand
TATGGCTGTAATGGCTCGCCACCTTCCCAGCACAAACCAAGCTTGGGGGTTTTCTCGTGCCACTCTGGATATGGGGTGCTCCAGCGGACACGGGCAAACAGCTCAGGCTGATGTTTCTCTTGCCAAAGGAACCCAAGAAAACAGCAGAGAAACCTGCCCTCCCTCCCAAGCACCTCCTGTAGCAACCAGGAGAAAGCTCCTCTCCTGGCCTGACCCACCAGCCCCGGCAGGGCTTGAAGCCCACTCTCCTGAGCAAACGGGTCCTGCCCCTTCTGGGTCCATCCCCACTGCAGGAATAACCTCTCCCTTGAGGATTCAGGTTGTGGAAGGTACCATCACCCCCAGTGAAGGTTTCATCTGCCTTGATCACACCAGACCACGGGCAAAGGGGTCAGGACAAGAAGCTCAATGTGTCCAGGCTCGAGCACCCCCAGCCACGGTTCTGCTACCAGCATGTATGAAGTGATGGAGCCACCACTGTCACGCTGCTCCCTCCTCTGCTCCCGTCGGCATCCCCACCACACGGGCTGCCAAGGACATGCCGGGTCATGGGTGGCTTGGTTAGGTCGGTATAACACAACTGTGATGGACACGAGCAGCGCAGCCCCATGGAAGGAAAGCAACATCTCAGCAGGGTTAAGCTCCTGCCCTGTCCCCACCCGACACTGGACAACCAGCCCTGAGGCCCAAGCAGGAGCCCGGCAGCCCTCACATCATGGACAATTATCTATTTCAGCACATACAGAGAGCAGGGGGGTCAGAGCACAGACCCAGCAGAGGCTGCACATCACAAACCACCTGCCCAACACCTCAGATGTGAGAGTACATGGAAC
>NW_009941707.1:408-658 GCF_000696875.1 Nestor notabilis | reverse complement strand
CCCGTTCCCCAAGCGGATGGTCTTCCTCAGGGGGGGCCCGAGCCCCTGTGCTGCTGGCAGCATCTCTGGTACTACCACAGCAGTAGGGCTGAGCACGGATGTCCATGAGCCCCCCATTGCTGTGGGGCTGACCTCCTGTGTCCAGCCTGCTCCTGCTCCCTGCCCGCACCTTGAGCTCGCCCTGGGGCTGCCCACGAGCTGCTCCAGCAGCTGCCAGACCCCTGCCAGGGCGAGGATGGGGCTCGGGGGG
>NW_009941707.1:0-326 GCF_000696875.1 Nestor notabilis | reverse complement strand
CCCTGCGTTGACAACCCGAAGGCTCACGTGTGTGCAGGAGGGAAGTGGCCTCAGCCAGCACGGCTTTACAGGTACCCCCCTGGGCTCGTCACTCCCCCTCCCAGACCGGCCCCACGGCCCCAGCCAGGGTGAATCTCACCCCTTCCCCACACGCCAGAGTTCTGCTCTCGGTGCAGCTGGGAGAAGGCAGCTCTCCAAGCACCGGAGAGGCTCCTGGACTCCTAAAAGGGCGTCCCAGGCAGGGAACCTGAAGGGACAAGACACACCAGGACTCCCAGCCCTGCCCGTACCACTGCTCTTCCCCACCACCCGGGGCTTTAAACCCG
>NW_009941706.1:812-1042 GCF_000696875.1 Nestor notabilis | reverse complement strand
GTTCAGTCGGGAGCAGTGGATGGACAGACTGACATCGATATGTCATTCAAAAAGCAGGAAAACAGAAAACAAGAGAGGGTTAGAGACACCTGACCCTGCCAGCACCCACCTGTACATCCCCTGAACTCCATCAGAGGTGCAAGGCTGAGGCTTTGGGCTCTCCCCGCCCGGTGTCCCCGCCTGGGGGGGGCCCAGCTGCATCACCCCATCCCGGTAGGAAAAACCATGCG
>NW_009941706.1:0-276 GCF_000696875.1 Nestor notabilis | reverse complement strand
ATTAATCGTGTGGTGAAAGCTGATGCGTTGGGAGCGATCGCGCTGTGCCCGCGGACGCGTTTTTTAAATCCTACAGCCAGAAAAAAGCGTTTAAAAAAGGGTAAAACCAGCTCAGACACAACCCCCGGGGCCCGTCTTCCCAACAGAAACCCCTTTCCCGTGTTCTCCGCGGGACTGAAACTCGCGGCGGGATCGCTGCGCACCAGAACGGGCCTCGCAGCCCCGCGCAGGGATGCTGAGGGGTGCGCAGGTTGCGCGTCCACTGCAGGGCCTGGA
>NW_009941705.1:0-733 GCF_000696875.1 Nestor notabilis | reverse complement strand
CTGCCCGCTCGCTCTGCCTGCGCGAACTGCCGCGCATACTGCGCTTGAAGGACACATTCCATTAAATGGCCTTGATTTCACAAGGAAAAAGCCACTTTCTTCTGCCAGTAACAGCAGAATTCTGAAGGACCTGGGGTTGTGCAAGAGATTTTCTGGGAATTTCTTCTGTGTTTCTGTTCATAGAAGCATAGCAGAAATAGCACAGTGGCTTAGACTTTAAAACTCAGAGTGACAAGAGGTATACTTTTTACAATATGTTTAATTGTGTATCTTGAAAAAGGCACAGATAACAAAAAATAAATTCTCTCTCTTTAGTGCAAAAAATAAAGCATCTTTGAGTTTTTCTCATGATAAATACAGCCGGTGGTGATTTAGTTTATATGTAAACTCAGTTGAGTGGAGAAGTGCTATGATGTGTTTACAAGAATATTAAACGAGCTGCGCTAGCTTTCTTTAGATGAGCATAGTCTTCATCGAATCTAACTGCACAGAGTTCCTCTAATAAGGAGCATCCCTGCTCCGTTTTCAAGATTGTATTTTGAAATTTCCACTAAGACAAAAAGCTAAAGGTGACAGCTTTTAAAAGAGAAGCAGCAGTTAAAAGAAAAACAGTAGGGGGAAAAAAATCAGATGGTGTTGAAATGCCTTCATCAATACAGTTGCATTTGTCATGTAGTTGTTGGTAATAAAGGTGGCCTCTTTTTTTTTTTTGTGTGTTATCTTTTGATAATAT
>NW_009941704.1:10459-11350 GCF_000696875.1 Nestor notabilis | reverse complement strand
TCCGAGACCTCCCAGTCTCCGGGCCGGGAGGTGATGACCTACGCCCAAGCCCAGCGCATGGTGGAGGTGGACCTGCACGGCCGCGTCCATCGCATCAGCATCTTCGATAACCTGGACGTGGTGTCCGAGGATGAGGAGGTGCCCGAGGAGGTACCCGAGAACGGGAGCAATAAGGAGAACACGGAGACCCCGAGCGTCCCGCCCAAATCCGGCAAGCACAAGAACAAGGAGAAGCGTAAGGACTCCAACCACCATCACCACAACGCCTCGGCTGGCACCAAGCCGGGTGTACCGGGAGCTGGAGCAGGACACCCCCGACGCCCCGCCGCGCCCCACCTCCTACTACAGGTAGGTTGCTCCCAGGCTGCTCCCACTCGTGCCCTGGATCTAGAAGTGGAATCGGACCCACTCTGCACAGGCAGCTTGTCTGTGGCAAGTGGAAATAGCCTCTGTCTGCCTCTCCAGGGTCCTGCAGAGCTGGCCACCCCGTGGCTTCAGGCACTTGGAGCTCTGTCTGGTGTCACACTCTGGTTTTGAGGGGTCTGTGCACCTGCAGAGCTCTTGGTTGCTGCTCTGGTTGTTCCTGGCAGTCTGATGGCTGTGCTCCTTCCTTGCTGGGATATTGCATGTAATCATAACAAGACACGGATGTGTCCCTCTGCCTTCCACATGGCTCTTTGGGAGTGTGTTGGGATAGCTCTAGAGCCCCCCAGCACCAAGGGTACTTGTAAGATGTGTCTGTTGTGGGGCTTAAATCTCTTTGTTTCCATGAGTAGTTTGGGAGCATGGTGGCCCAAAACAATCCCTCAAGTAGGGAGTTAATACTGAACTTTAGGTTAGATCTAAGGAAGAAGTTCTTCACAGTGAGGGTGGTGAGGCACTGGAATAGGT
>NW_009941704.1:9901-10351 GCF_000696875.1 Nestor notabilis | reverse complement strand
TATCTGATCTTAAGGTCCTTTCCAACCCTAACTATTCTATGATTCTATGAACCAAAGTAATGCTCGTGTGGCCACCCCGGCTGTCCTGGTCACCACTGCCCACCGTGTTCCAGGGGTGAGATAATGATGTTATTTTGGGTCAGGGTGTTAGAAAGAAACCTCCCCCTGAGGTGTGTGCCGCACCGCTCGCTGCCGTGGTGGGGGTGGTTGCTGTCACTTGCTGGAGCAGCAGCTGAGAGAGCTGGGCTGGTTCAGCCTGGAGAAGAGAAGGCTTCTTAAGGGGAGACCTTAGAGCAGCTCCAGTGCCTGAAGGAGCTCCAGGAAACCTGGAGAAGGGCTTTGGACAAGGGCCTGTAGGGACAGGACAAGGGGGATGGCTTTAACCTGCCAGAGGGGAGACTGAGATGAGCTCTGAGGCAGAAGCTCTTCCCTGGGAGGGTGCTGAGGCGC
>NW_009941704.1:8869-9785 GCF_000696875.1 Nestor notabilis | reverse complement strand
GCTTTAAGGTCCCTTCAACCCAAACCAGTCTGGGGTTCTATGAAATAACATCCCCTCACCTGCAATCAGAGTGAAAGCTCCCGCCACAGGAGTTAACAGAACATGCCTGGTTGCTGTTGTGACAGGGCACAAGGCCGCTGTCTCCAGAGCATCTGGCACCTACTTGGTGTCTCGTGCAGGCTCCAGTCTTGTGCTGATAAGTCCCCAAGGCCTGTACGTCACCCATTAGCCGAGTTGTTTTGTCTGTGTCGTGCCCTACGTACTGCTCAGGGTACAGCTGCTCGTCCTGCTTCTGCACATTCCTGCCTTATCCCTGTTTGGTTTGTGTTGATTTACAGCTTGGCCAGAGCATTTAAACGTTCCCTCGTTTGCAGGAGCTGCAGTTCAGCAGCTCTAACCCCCGCTGGCTGTGCCCTCACCCTCCTGTGCTTTCCTTCCAGGTACATTGAGAAGTCAGCAGAGGAGCTGGATGAGGAGGTGGAGTACGACATGGATGAGGAAGATTACATCTGGCTAGACATCATGAACGAGCGGCGGAAGACCGAAGGCGTGAGTCCCATTCCCCAGGAGATCTTTGAGTACCTGATGGACAGGCTGGAGAAGGAGTCCTACTTTGAGAGCCACAACAAGGGGGATCCGAACGCCTTGGTGGATGAGGACGCCGTCTGCTGCATCTGCAACGACGGGGAGTGTCAGAACAGCAACGTCATCCTCTTCTGCGACATGTGCAACCTGGCTGTGCACCAGGAGTGCTACGGGGTGCCCTACATCCCGGAGGGACAGTGGCTCTGCAGACGGTGCCTGCAGTCACCCTCACGGGCCGTGGACTGTGCCCTCTGCCCAAACAAGGGGGGGGCCTTCAAGCAGACTGACGACGGGCGCTGGGCACACGTGGCGCGTGCCCTGTGGATCCCGC
>NW_009941704.1:4833-8811 GCF_000696875.1 Nestor notabilis | reverse complement strand
GAAGCTGACCTGTTACATCTGCAAGCAGCGTGGCTCTGGGGCTTGCATCCAGTGTCACAAAGCCAACTGCTACACTGCCTTCCACGTCACCTGCGCCCAGCAGGCCGGGCTCTACATGAAGATGGAGCCTGTGCGGGAGACGGGGGCCAACGGCACCTCCTTCAGCGTGCGCAAAACCGCCTACTGCGACATCCACACACCACCGGGCTCCGTGCGCAGGCTTCCCGCCCTGTCCCACAGCGAGGGCGAGGAGGAGGACGAGGAGGAGGAGGAGGAGGGCAAGGGCTGGAGCTCTGAGAAAGTCAAAAAGGCAAAGGCCAAGTCGAGGATCAAGATGAAGAAAGCGAGGAAGATCCTGGCGGAGAAACGAGCCGCGGCGCCCGTGGTGTCTGTGCCCTGCATCCCCCCGCACAGGTATGACCCACCACCCTCTGTCTGCTGTGGAGAAGCTTCTCCCTTTCCCCATGCCTCATGTCCCACTTTTCACACGGGTGTTACCTTGTTCCTCTCCTTAGCTTTTCACACAGATACTTCTCACCTTGTTCTCCCAGAATGCTGTTGGTGGCTTCCTCTGGGAGTCCTGCAGAGATGCAGAGATACGCTGCCCTGCAGAGGTTCCTGGGCACTCAGCAGGGCAGGAAATAGCTGCTGTTAGTTTAATGGCAGAGAAAGAACTCGGCTGGACATGTCAGGAAGCAGCTGGGGATTCGCAGCACTCCTTTCCTGTTGTGCTGACCTCAGGCACTGGAGTAAACCAGGCAGGGAGGAGGGAACTGCTCTCCTTTCTGCTGAGGCTTGTTTGGGTTTTTACAAAGACATTTAGTGATAGGGCAAAGGGGAGTGGTTTTAACCTGCCAGAGGGGAGGTTGAGATGGGATCTTGGGCAGAAGTTCTTCCATGTGAGGAACATGCTCCAGTGGAAGGTGTCCTTGCCCGTGGCAGAGGGTTGAAGCTGGATGAGCTTTAACGTTCCTTCCAACCCAAACCAGTCTGGGGCTCTATGATTCTTCTGGGGCTGTGCTAGGGAAAACAGGGAAGTGTGGGAGTATTCAGGCCTGGGAAATGGGCTGACCTCAGGGGTTGTTTTGACTCTGGAGCAGAGAGGTGTCAAGCTGGGATCCCTGTACACGGCTCATCCATCCCAGCAGCTGCCTACCACTTGCTGAGCTTCTTCAGTGTTTTGTGCCAGTTGCAGGCAGTGGTTCTGCCTCAGTGCTGGGCAGCAGTGGGGCACAGAAGGACTGCAAGGGGTGTCTGGAGAGGGACAGGGATCCTGCCCTTGAGGGGCTCAACTGTCCTGACACTGGTTTCACAGCGCAGAAGGGTGCTTGAGGCCTTGCCAGGGGTCATGTTTCTGTCACACCCCAACCCTGAGGGCTCACAGGAAGGCAGACACCCAGACTATGTGTAACTGCCCTGTTGCTCTGGTTTGATCAAACTGCAAACCAAGAGCTTTTAAGAGCCTTGCCAGAATTTGACAGTGTAGTTTATAACTGGGTGTCCTCAGCAGTGTGCAAAAGCATCTTTAGGATGGTTTTGGGTCTTGCCATCACTCTGCAGCTTTTTGCCATGGTCTCTTTGTGTCTTAACCTTATGTCTGTGCTCGCTTGGGCTTGCTCTGTAGCTGGAGCCTCTTTTCTCACGTGTGGAGGCACTGGCAGGCAGTTTGGAGGCTCTTGCTGCTATTGTTGTGCTCGCAGTGAAATCCACACTGAGCTAGAAGCTGTTGACCTCTCCTCAGGCCTTCCTGTTGGGATTAATTATTCTTCAAGGGCTGTTGCCAGGATGCCAAATGTCTTCCTGTGGGAGCTGTGCTTGGCCGGCAATGGCACATGAGGCTGCCCTCCCTGGCCTCTTCAGCTGAGGCGGATGCAGGTCAGGTCATCCCCTGTGGGATGTGGAGATGATGCTGAAGGTTCATCCCTTCAGCTGCCCACTAGTCTGGCTTTGCTGAGTGAGGCTGTTCCAGCCCCTCCAGGCTTTCTGCTGTTGTAGGGAAGTAGGAAAATCCCTTCTGTGGTGCTTTGGGCTTGGATGGGAGCTCTGTTGTGCTCATGCCTCCTATTCCCTCCTCAGTCTTTGCCAGGTTTGATCAAGTTATGGGCTCCCTGGGGCTTGAATTTGTCTGATAAAGTTTGTCCAAGGCCTTTGTCACCATGAGTGGCCCTCAAGCAGGTAAATAATGGTTTGGGGATGACAGTGCCATAATGCTCATGGCCTTGGGGACTGTGGGAGCGTTAAAGATCCAGCCCCTGGTGCAGATGTGTTGTACCATGACCTGGCACAGCCAGCCCCAGCCTTTTGCCCTAAACTTGGCAGGAGGTAGAAAGGAAAAGTCTGTTGTGGATGTTTCCTGGTGTCCCCTGTGGTGGCTGACTCAGGGGGGTGGCTGCCCTGTGTCACTTGGCGGTACAAAAGCTCCTGCTATGGGAAAGCGCGTTCTCAGCCCCCGGAGCTCCTCACCTGCTCCCGGGCGGCCTTGCTGCTCCCTGTCCCCAGGCTTGCCTTGCTGATGGGCTCTGTGGTTCCTCTCCCTCCTTCAGGCTCAGCAAGATTACGAACCGTTTAACCATCCAGAGGAAGAGCCAGTTCATGCAGAGGCTCCACAGCTACTGGACACTGAAGAGACAGTCCCGCAACGGCGTCCCCCTGCTGCGCCGCCTCCAGACACACTTGCAGTCACAGAGGAACTGTGACCAGGTAAGGGCAGCTCGCGGGGGTGCTGCAGGGGATCCTGGCTCTGTGTGCACATGTGCTTCCTGCGCCTTCCTTCGGAGCTGTGGGCTCAGAGCCTTTGCTTTGCATGTGTTGCCTGCAGGCGCAGAAGGGGGTCAGGGGTGCAAGGAAGGGCAGCCCCAGCAAGGGCAGCCCCAGCTGCTTTTGCTGCTTCACTTTGTGCTCTCGGTGTTGAGAGATGTGCCAGGCAGCACTGGCAGCCTGCCACAGGAAGGGAATCCTGCCCTCTCGTGCTGCTCTGCAGTTAGCTCCTGCCTCGTGCCCTCATTTAGCCGGTGGCGATGGCAAACGTGTCGAAGAGGCTCTAGTCTGAGGCTGCTCAACAGTGAGTGTTTGAGAGGGGTGGCTGGAGATCTCCACAAACAGTCTGGAAGGATCCAAGGCCTCACTCCCAGTTCCTGAAACCGCTCCAGGAGCACTCCCTGTGGGTGCTGCTTCCAGCCCACTGTCTGCCTCAGCCCTTAGTCACTGCTTCACAGATGTGAAGTCTCTGGTGCCAGAGAGGAAGGTTTTCCTTCTGGCTCCTTGTCTGAGCTCCAAATCTTTCTTCCCGAGCCTTTTGAAGCCTGTGACCGGGCAGGGGGTTCTCCTGCCTTTGCCCCCTCTCATTTTTATTTGCTGGAGAAGAGTTGAGACTGCTTCTGCTCATCTTTGGCTATGGCAGAATTAAAGTTGGCATTTTTTGGTGCTCCGGAAGTGAAAGCAACCAGAGCTGTGTTCCCTATTTGCTCTGCTGCCCTTTGCTGGAGCTCTCATCAGCAGCACAGACCTTAGAGGTCTTGTTCTTGGGCAACTGTGTTAGGAACAGTATTTCCAGAGGCTCAGGATGTCCACCTCCTGGAATTCTAAGGGCTTGGTAACCAAGGAGCAGGTATTCCACTCTGCCTAGAGGTCAGTCTGTTTCTGAGCCACCCACTTAGGTGACAACAGGGGAACTGGGACCTTTGCTAAACCAGAGGGTCAAACATGCTGGTTCCTTTTGCCAGGGACAAGCCCCAGCACACGGTCAGGAAGGTAGAGATGGGAACACATCTCCTGTCAGCTCATGGTCTCTGATGTTCCCGCAGAGAGACACTGAGGATAAGAACTGGGCCCTGAAGGAGCAGCTGAAGTCATGGCAGCGCCTCCGCCATGACCTAGAGCGCGCACGCTTGCTGGTGGAGCTGATCCGCAAGCGGGAGAAGCTCAAGAGAGAGACGGTAACGACTGTGTCCTCCTTGGGGAGCTGCTGGGGTGGGCCTG
>NW_009941704.1:0-4821 GCF_000696875.1 Nestor notabilis | reverse complement strand
TCCGAGTGCTGTAGGGTACGTGCCGGGGTCTCCTCAGCCATGCTGCGCCCTGCCCCGGTGGCTCTGAGCGAAGGTGGCTGCTCTGCAAGGCTGGGGTGGGACATGCCGGAGCTGGTGTTACACCTCTGCTCCCCACAGACAGGGGTGAGGAGCGGCCCCTGTGCAAGGAGAGGTGCCACGTGTCCTGCAGCACTGCACCGCTGCTCCCTGGGGACTGTCCCTGCTGCAGGGCAGGGGTCTCAGCCCCGCTCTGTTGCTCTGTTTCAGATCAAGGTGCAGCAGGTAGCACTGGAGATGCAGCTGACCCCCTTCCTCATCCTGCTCCGCAAGACGCTTGAGCAGCTGCAGGAGAAAGACACAGGCAACATCTTCAGCGAGCCGGTCCCTCTGTCTGAGGTAACAGAAATCTACGAAGTAAGAACCCCCTCCCCCAGATTTCTACTTCACTCCAACTCGTCCCTTGCTCGTGCCGAGGGCTGCCCAGGTGCTGCATCTCCAGTCTAAACCTCCCCTGCTGCAGCTTGAAGCCGTTTCCTCTCGTCCTGTCCCTTGTTCCTTGGGAGCAGAGACCAGCCCCCTCCTGGCTCCATCCTCCTGTCAGGCAGTTGCAGAGAGCGATCAGGTCCCCCCTGAGCCTTCTCTTCTCCACGCTAAACCCCCCAGGTCCGTCAGCTGTTCCTCATCACACTTGTGCTCCAGGCCCTGCTCCAGCTCCGGTGCCCTTCTCTGGCCCCGCTCCAGCACCTCAATGTCTCTCTTGCAGTGAGGTGGCTGCACAGCAAAACCCCTCCTGGTACCTGAGCTGGTGCTGGCTGGAGCACAGCACTCACCTTTTCCTCTGCACATGTTGCTGGTGCCTCCCTGGTGTCTGTGAGCAGCTGGGCATTCCCTTTGGGAGAGGAGGAATGCTGGCCCTTCACAGGCAGCACACTCTTACCTGTCCTCTCATGAAGGCCTCTGCTAGGTGGTGCACTGAGCATAGCACAGGAAAGGGTTTGACCCTCTGACTGTCACTGCAGGGGGAAAAGGAAATGATTCCTGAGACTGTCATGGAATCCCTGCCTGGGGAGGTGGGAAAGGCCATGCTGGCTCTGCAGGGCTGTGGCAGCAGGTCAGCACCGAGGTGTCCCAGCGGAGCTGGGGGCAATGCTGCGCAGTCAGACCCCTGCAGCCAGTGCTGCTGGTTCTGTTTCACCTGTGTGCGCTCACCCTCACCCCTGGGGCTGCGCTTGCAGCTTCCTCCCTCGGGGAATGCCATGGAGCATACTGGATCCCAGCTGTCTGCAGGCAGGAGGAGAGGATGGGATGCTGGCAAGTGCACGGGAGCTGTAAAAACCGCCTCAGAGCGCGTATCTGCTCGAGCAGGTTGAGCACAGCACATGGGCTCCTGCTCTGGAGGCGTTGCTGTTCCTCAAGCTGCGCAAGCAGACGGCATTCCCCGATGTGCATTTGGGCACAACACAGGGATACCTCATCCCTCTAACCACCGTTTTCTTGGAGCAGGTAATGCTGAGGGCTGGCTCCCGGGCTCTTAGCTCTGCCTCTTTCCTCATGCAGGTCCCGGACTACCTGGATCACATCAAGAAGCCGATGGATTTTCAGACAATGAAACAAAACCTGGAAGCCTATCGCTACCTGAACTTCGACGACTTCGAGGAGGATTTCAACCTGATTATCAACAACTGTTTGAAATACAATGCCAAAGACACCATCTTCTACCGGGCAGCCATCCGCCTGCGGGAGCAGGGAGGTGCCGTGCTGCGGCAGGGCGCCCGGGCGCGCCGGCAGGCCGAGAAGATGGGCATTGACTTCGAGACAGGCATGCACTTCCCTCACTGCGTGACAGTGGAAGAGGCTCAGGTCCAGGACATCGAGGATGGTGGGTACTCATCCCCTGTCCTGGGGTATGAGGGCTGCTTGGAGGTACAGCAGGGGATGTGGCCTCCCTGTCACTCGCTGTCCCCGGCACTGGCTGTGAGCTGCTGAGGCTCCTGCTGTGCTGCCTGGCTGGAAGGACCCCCCTGTTGTCAGAGCTGAGTGCTTCCCGTTTCCTCCCCAGTTGTAGTTCTTCCCCCCTCCATGGCTGTAGTTCTGTTTGTCTCAACAGGAAGAATGATCCTTTTTGGGTCCTCCTTCCCCTGCTCCAGGGACAGGTTCAGACAGGGAACTTCCCTGCTCTGTAATGCTTCAGGAACCCTTTGTGTTTTGTTTTTGCTGTTACAATACCCTCTTTTTCCTGCTGTGTCCTTGCCCTAGATGGTGGGAACCCTGGCATTCTGCAGGCTGGTTTCCCCACCTCACTTCCCATGGGGCTCCTTCTCCAGGTCTTTTAGGGTAACTTCCCATGTTCACAGGTGTTTGGTAGCACGTCAGCTACTTCCTTCTGTGGCAACCTTCATCACCCCGTGCCCTTTCAGGCAGAGGAGCTCCAGAGAGTTCAGAGTCTTCTTTCATCCATCTGCTCCTCTTTGTTCCCCCAGAAGATGTGCGGCTGCTGCTCTCGGAGAACCAGAAGCACCTGCCTTTGGAGGAGCAGCTGAAGATCCTGCTGGAGCGGCTGGATGAGGTCAATGCTGGCAAGCAGAGCATCGGCCGGTCCCGCCGCGCCAAGATGATCAAGAAGGAGATCACGGTCCTGCGGAGGAAGCTCGCCCACCCGCGGGACCTGGGCCGGGACGGGCTGGAGCGACACAGCTCCTCGGCCAGGGGGGGCCTGCAGTCACACAACCCCTGCGAGAAGGACCTGCAGACAGACAGTGCTGCCGAGGAGAGCAGCAGCCAGGAGACGGGCAAAGGTACCTCCAGAACACGGCTGTGGGGAGCAGGGGAGAACCAACTGCCTCTGCACAGGCTGGGCTGGGGCCAGCCGTAGCCTTGGGGTGTGTTTGCCCCTGGGGAGGGTTGGGAGCTGTGGTCAGTGTTCACCCCCTGGGCTCACCTCCCATGCAGCTGGGTGACTGGGTGCAATGCCTAGGACAGACAGTCCCAGCTGTGGGACATGGAGCATGGGATGGATCGTTCCCTCCTGCCAGCTCTGCCACACAGCCCGCTTTCTCTACGGAGCAGGCTGCTTTCAGTGTCCCTGCCTGCCTGGATGGGGCACAGGATGGGGTTGCAGCAACACCAGTTGATGAGCTCCAAATGCCCTCCAGTGCGCTCCCTGCCTCCCAGGTGGAGATGCTGAGCTGGGCTCATGGGGAGCACAGCAAAAGCTCCAGGCAGAGCTGCCCGCTGGCACTGGGGGTTTGCCACCTCTGCATCCCATTTCCACTCCCGTAAGCACTGGGAAAAGCAGGCTCTTTGGCAAGCAGGGAGTGTTTAGGGCCTTTGTCTTTCAAAGGTGCAGTAATGCTTCTCAACTCTTTCCTTCCTGATCTTGACTTCTGCTTTTGTGAAGTTGCTGCCTGGGAGTCATTCCTGGCTGAGGGACTGCTCTTTGATGTCCCCATTTAGCTTTTGCTGCAGGCAGACTGCATAGTTTGACCCTGAGGGCACAGGAGTGGCAAAGCTCCGGATGGAGGATCTTCTGAGATAACATTCCCAAGAAATGAAGCTGTTCCTTGATGCTGCTGTCCTGCTGTCCCTGCCAGGTCCCACAGGCTGCAGCCGACACCTTCTCCTCCTCCTTCTTCCAGGTCTGGGTCCCAATTCTTCTTCCACTCCAGCACATGAAGTTGGCAGGAGGACCTCAGTGCTCTTCTCCAAGAAGAACCCTAAAACTGCAGGTCCCCCAAAACGCCCAGGCCGCCCCCCGAAGAACCGAGACAGCCAGATCACTCCTGGGCACGGGAACAGCCCCATCGGGCCCCCCCAGCTCCCCAGCTGCAGAAGAAGCGAGGGCGAAGCCCACGGCCCAGCTCCAGCTCGGACAGTGACAGCGACAAGTCCACTGAGGATGCTCCCATGGGTGGGTGCAGCAGGTCCCCCCGTGCAGCCGGGTGGCCACGTGTGATGGGGTCCTTCAGGGTTCTAACACCCTCTGGTGTGGTGCTTTGCAGATCTGCCAGCCAACGGTTTCAGCAGCGGGAACCAGCCGGTGAAGAAGAGCTTCCTGGTCTACCGCAACGACTGCAACCTGCCCCGGAGCAGCTCCGACTCCGAGTCCAGCAGCAGCAGCAGCAGCAGCGCTGCCTCGGACCGCACCAGGTACCAGCCTCGGTGGGGGCTGCCTGGGGTGGCAGTGGGTGGCTCTCAGCCTTGAGCTGCTGGATGAGGAGCCCGTTCGGTGGTCCCTGTCTCATTCACCCTCCTGCAGCCCTGCTGCTGTTAGCTGAACCCTAGCAAGCTGTGGGGTTGGTGCCTTTTTATAGTGTAAAACCTAAAGGTGAGTGTGCAGCAAAGGGCTGGTAGGGAGCGTGAACCAGGAATTCCCTCTTGACACTGGCACTTCCAGCAGCCGGCTCCCACAGGTTGCTATCTGCCTGTGCCTCCAGTTCAGATCTGTGCGTGTCTTCTGGGTCCTCACGGGTGAAACTGGGTGAGGGTCTGGCTGAAGCACCAGAAAACTCTGTGAAATTGGGTGAGCCCCAGCGGACGCACCATTCTTGCCAGGTCCATCCCACTGCCAAGGCCAGGGTTTGGAGCCCATGAGCCCTGGTGTCCCACCAGCCTTGGAAGCCGTTTCTGGAAGCTTTTCCACAGCTCATACTGACAGCTCTGCTCCCTCTCTCGCAGCACAACACCCTCCAAGCAGGGCCGAGGGAAACCCTCCTTCTCCCGAGTGAACTTCCCAGAGGACAGCAGCGAGGACACGTCGGGGACGGAGAACGAGTCCTACTCCGTGGGCACGGGGCGAAGCGTGGGGCATGGCAGTAAGAGGAG
>NW_009941703.1:24348-33079 GCF_000696875.1 Nestor notabilis | reverse complement strand
GTATTGTGTCCAGTTCTGGTGTCCTCAACATAAAAAGGACATGGAGCTGTTGGAGCAAGTCCAGAGGAGGCCACGAGGATGATAAGAGGGCTGGAGCACCTCCCATATGAAGGCAGGCTGAGAAAGTTGGGGCTGTTCAGCCTGGAGAAGAGAAGACTGCATGGAGACCTCATAGCAGCCTTCCAGTATCTGAAGGGGGCCTATAAGGATGCTCGGGAGGGACTCTTCATTAGGGACTGTGGTGGTAGGACAAGGGGTAATGGCTCTAAACTCAAACAGGGGAACTTTAGGTTAGATCTAAGGAAGAAGTTCTTCACAGTGAGGGTGGTGAGGCACTGGAATAGGTTGCCCAAAGAAGTTGTGAATGCTCCAACCCTGGCAGTGTTCAAGGCCAGGCTGGACAGAGCTTTGGGCAATATGGTTTAGTGCAAGGTGTCCCTGCCCATGGCAGGGGGTTGGAACTAGATGATCTTAAGGTCCTTTTCAACCCTAATCATGCTATGATTCTATGATTCTTTATACAAGTTTTCAAGTCTCTATTCCTTCCCTTCATTTCCTCTACTTTTGTCTTCATTGCCATGCATGTTTTCATCCTTGTAACTACTAACACACAGAATTGATAGAAGAACATGTTTTGTGATACTATGAATTGTGGAAAAAATACTGAAGTTATAGTTTTTACTCTCAGTAGAAGTCCTTAAGTTAAGGGAACACAGAAGTATTTTCAATTGGTAGAAGAGGACGTCCAACTCTAGGACAATGAAAAATTTAGTAGTTACCCAGACTGAAGGCAGCAGCCACAAATTTAGTCTCTAGAAATGTTAAGGTCACAGATGCTGGAAGTATTTTAATTCAATCTCTTCTAGTTTCTTTACCCAAACTGTATTCTAAGACAATCCCTTCAGACAGGAATCTCTGAGGATTCCTCCACCTTCCAAGTCTGCAGACACTTCATTACCAGGGACTTAAAAGAATGACTGACTGACCTTGAGAAACTTGAAAGCTTTTGTTTTAGAAAGAAGATGGCAAAGCACAACAGGGCACAGTGTACACGTATCTTCATGGCATCATCTATGACAGAGACCCTGTGACACCCTGAAGACCATGGCAACACCCAAGAGTTTTGCATCAATACCTATGGCTCTACCATAGAACCAGTTGAAGCATTTGAACTAATCTGACTACTGTCCAGAATAGGATCTGCACATATTATTGTGTATATCATTTTGTCTTATTGTTAAAGTATATATACTCTTTATATATACTCTTATCCTCTCCAGGAATACAAAATCTGGCCCATATCTGAAGCCGGGGAAAATAAAATGCCATGTCTCAGTGATGAGGTTATTTTGACACAAAAGGGATAACCAGTCAAACATGAGGTTTGAGATCTAACCTGTCTTGCTACAGAACTAAAATACATGGCAGAAGCAAGCCAGTCTTGTCTGCTTTCTGCAGCTGAACTTTTGATTGAGCCTGTAGCATAATGTTATCTGCTTTTATTTATATTCTGCTGCCATAGCAATTTAGTTATACATTCTGATTCCCTCCCAAATGGTAAAGATAAACAGAATAGAGGCTTCTTAAATAAAAATTCTCACCTCACTTCTCTACTTGATACAATACATTGCTTTTTAGTGTGTAATATATTTTTTCACCTCTGATTCCTGGTTCTCAGGTGTGCAGCATTACATGCTCACATACACTTTCCATCAAAGCTTCAAATACATAAGAACTAACAGTTCTGTTATTTCTGGCTGCTCTATTTCTCATCCCACATTTTCGCTAGCAGGAGAGAAACAATGTGAGCAGTAAAGGACTAGTTCTTATAGATAAGTATCTCACATGCCCCTTTTTCTCTGAACAAGTACATTGTATTCTGAGTTCCCACTCAGCATCTCTAGCGACTTTTCCGGGTGGGTGGCAGCACATGCGTTGTCTGATCTGAGTTTGGGACACGCTGATTGACAGCCATGCATGCTGATGAACCAACTTGTGGGTATATTTGCCTTTCCCATAGCAGAGGGCATTAATTTACTCCTCTACTTAGCTGCAAATTTTAATGACCAGCTGGTTCATTATGGGGATAGAGGGAGACAGACAGATGGGAGAAGAGGCAGAAAAATCTACTATCACTGTCGGCGTTGTTACCAATTGTATGTGGAGAACATAACTTCAGTCTCTTAGTAAACTGAAAATGCCTCACCATGGAATCTAAAGATTTCTGAAACTATAACATGACAAAAGATTCTATGATTCTATGATTTCACTTTCTATAGTCAGCTATGTTTTCTAAATATCACATGCTATAGATATGCAGGATAGTGAAGAGAAAGGTTTTTAATTTTCTGGTACTTCCAAACATAATGCAGGATTTAAGGTCATTATAACTGGCTCATACCTGGATAAAAAGAATCAGCCAAAATCTGGTAAGAACTTTTTTTCAGAGGAATTCTGGAAAGCACCTGAAAACCAGAAGCAAGCCATGTAAATCCACTGCTTTGGCTAAAACTTTAAAGAATGCCTATAATATAATTTACAGACTTTGAGTTTTATGTCAGCATGTAGCTAAATCTCTAACCTAGAGTTATCTTTAGTGAAAAGTAAAAGCATTTAGGAAAAAAATAAGTATCTTTTTCTCTTGAGTTTGAAGAGAACTGATCCGAGTCACTGGAAATACTGTCTTTAAGGGGTCAGATTCTTAAATAGAGGTGATATTTATGTTATGTATAGGCATCTAAAGTTAGGTATCCAGCCTAAGCTGGTCATCTAGATTCACTTTGTAGGTGGAGATAGGTCAGCATTCATGTCGTTCTCCATTACTCACCTGAGAGGAATGAATTAGCACTTCAAGGCATGTATTGCTTTCCACAGACAGGTAGGAACAAACAGCTAATTTTTAAGTTCTGAAGCTGAACACATGACTCCTAACCAGGGACAGGGAGTTGCTGTGCACAAAAAAAAGATTTGCAGCCAACTAGAGACACATAAAAATCAGGTGAACTACAGATGCTTTTGTTACTGAGGGGTCACCATGTGCTTTTGGGAAGAAGGAGAAACCAAGGTGCAGAGCCAGTGAAGGGCTCGGCCACCTCAGCATGGTAAAGGAAAAATCATGTCTTGAGTGCAAACCAGTGTAAATCTAAAAGCAACAGAAGAGCTGTCTGCAGTCTAGGAGACACCTACATTTCAGGCTTGCCTCATTATTCTACGTTATATTTCTTCAGATGCTGGTTTACTTTGGGCCTATCCTGAACTACCACCAGTCAGCCAAGCACCTCAGCACCTGGGTTCCAGTGTGTCATACTGTGATTTCACCCCCATTTATTTCTTAACCTAATAGACAAACCACTCACCTATGGAAGCAGCGAACGAAAGTTCATTTTCTCTTAGTTGAAAGAAGTCTTGAATGGCAAAACATATGTTTTTGCCAGTCATCTGTGCAGATACAGATTTTTATCAAGCTCTTAACAGATCTTGATTTAGATTAAGATCTTTAACAGATCTTAAACCATCTATCATTAAGTATCTATTATTTTAAACTAGGTGTTAAACTAATTCCGTGTTAATAATCTTAATTGCATCCATACAGTCCTAATGAACTGTATTTTCTCACTGAGTGTGTAACTTTGATGCTTACCATGTCCTTTGGTTCTATAACAAAAACTTCAATGGTCTGATTTACACTTGCACTTGGTTTTACTATGAATGTTTCCAAAAAGTAAATTCAGAATACTCATGAAATGTTGCTGAATCTCATCATTAGTGTTAAACATCCACTGTGTAACATGACTGATGCAAAATACAGGAAAATGCAGAACCTTAGGTGCTCAGACCTCAACATTCATCTCTTAGTCTGTGCATTATCATTTCCCACATAGTTTTTAAGTTTTCAGAAGCTAGTAGTATTTGAGATTTGCAAGAGACTGTGAATAATAATGTGCATTAGTGAGGTAGCATCACACACAAGTTCCTGCTAATTGCATATCCATGATTGTTGTTAATGACTACATTGCTTGCTAAAAATGTAAACAAATTCCTACATAGAGAGATCCAAGATATGCCAGTTGCCTAGTTGCTAAAGAATATTAACATTTAAGCAAAGAAAAGAAATGTTCAACTGTGCTTTCATTTTCAAGGGATGAATTTCACAAGTAATGTTTTTTCAGAAAGGATACCAAAACCACTTGAAAGTATGATATGTTTTCAGAAGCGTAAGGATTTTATTCCCTTCATTGTCCACACTATTAAAGTCTCTAGCATCAAGTCCAACACTAAAATGGCCAAGTAATGAAGCAAATCTTCAGATATAAAATAAAAATTGTATTTATTAAACTGAATTTCACCTTTTAGTGCTACAATTGAAACACACATGCATTTCTTAAACTAATATCTTAGTTTGACAATTTGTGCCAGGTGCCAGGTCAGCATCAGAATTCATCTCATATCCCTGAGGTGGATCCACATACCTCCAACTGATGCCAACAGGCTGAGTCTTTCCCATTGACTTCAGCTAAGTTTTTCCCATGAGGCTGGATTGTAAAAGGATTAGGCTGCTTCCTCAAGATTTTTATTTAAGTATATGTGCCAAGTTTAGCATTGAAGGAGTTTATTTCTGGAATATGGGAAATGTAAGGAGACAGTTGCATTAATAGGTTCATAGAAAATTCTACAACATAGAACAATACATTTCACGTTTAGCTTTCTAGATAAACAAAAGTCTATAGAATTCTGGGATCCGCCTAACAGAGCCTGACTTATAATTTTGTCTAGGAAATTTCTTATTACTAGTTATACAATATACTGCTTCCTGAGCTGCATTGAAGAGAAAGTGCGGGCCCAACTGTAGACACATAAATACAATACAGCATTGTTTGGAGCCTTCCATAGAAAGCCAAATAACGACATCCAAATGAGAGTTAGGTTCCTGTTCCCAACAAAATAAGAAGTAACAAGTTGTGGGCTATCCCAATAAACAATTTCATAAGGGACTTGATGAGTGGAGTGCCCAGTCAAGGACCCTATGGATGCTGTGTGACTCACTAAAACAGTTCAGGTAACGGCTACTCATAGAGTGAGTCCTTTCTGACCAGGGATGCTAACTGTCATATCTATTACCATGCAATAAGCTGCTCTGTGATAACCATTCCAGAGTAGCTTCTCTATGCGAACATCCATTTCCAGAACTTAATGTTCCTGAACAATGTTCATAATGCCAAATTACTTCAAAACAAACTGAACCATAGTTGATCTCTTGCATAGTTATACTCATCAGTTTACTCTTTAGTGACAAGGCTGAAGAAGACAATGGAAAAGCCTTGAAGAATAGCACCATATCCGGGGTATGGGTATAGGTCCTTTTTCTGAAGACACCTTCCTCCTGGCTAATACATGTTTCTCTAGGACAAGGACCTACCTAGATGCAAACCCTGCACCAAAAGGAGACAGACACCAGATTTGTATTGGTTAAAGTTCCAGCAGAGTTGGAACCAGGAACTTCATGCATCAAACATCAAAAATGCCTATTTATTTTAAGCACTAGTATTGTAAAATACAGATGGCAAAGCCTAGGCTGGGTGTAAGACATCTTCAGCAGTGGTTCAATTTCTCCATCAGATCAGTGGTAACTGAGAAATACACAATGCACAACCATTATTTGCTTATTATATTTTGTCATGCCTGCCAGTTTATAAGGTCCTAATGCAATTTCTACTTGCGTGTGTAAGCAACATTATAGCATTTGTTTATACCATATAGTTAAATTTCACTTTTCACGTGGATAACTTCACTTTGCACAACTGAAATCAATGAGCTACAAAGCAAGTAGTGTGTAAAAACAGTGGACACAATGTAAATTAGGAGATTTTAGAAATGTCAGTGCAGCATGTGAGCATAGTAAAGGGGGCTGTTCCTCAAGATATATCACAGTGCTTTTGTCAGAACAGCAGTGCTTGCAATGCTTGATAAGTTATTCTAGCTCCTGATGTTGCTAACACCCATGCCTTTATCACAACCTCGAAACACTTGGCATTTTTCCTAAGTCCTCAGAATGGATGGATGGATGGATGGATGGATGCCTGCTTGCTTGCATTCATGGAAATTTCCTACTCCTTACAATGTTACTGGAAAGTTTGGAAATGTACGGGCCCTAAAAGAGACCCAGAAATCCCCCAAACTATCATTGTTTTCATACCCAAGTTTTTTATGTGTATCCTATTTCTAGATGTGTGTATTGCCTTTTCTTGCAAACTATAGCAATCTATTATTTAGTTATGTTTTCATACTTGCCTACCTATATTATTGCATCATTTTATTCCCACTTAAGTAAGTAAAAAGCCTAAATTTAAAATAATAAAATAAACTAGAGAGTAAATCTGGATATGAAACAAGTTAACATTTTGCAGACTTATTTTTCCAGAAACGTGATTTTTGTTTGAATCAAATGAAGCAGTAAATCAGTACTAACTTTATGCCAAACCAGCAGCTCCCCAGACACAGAATCTGATCAGTGAAACTAATTCCCTCATTAACTTTGCTGTGAAGAAGATCAATTATGAGAAGTTACTGGGGCCTCCCTGCCTCCGTGGCACGTGGGCAGACCTTCCTGTTGACTCCTCTAGGGACAGCCACCATGGTCCCCAAGCCTTCTCCTGGGAATTAGGTTTATAATTTGGCAAAGTACTCTATCAGATAACATACAGGATTTGACAATGGCTGGACCAGATCAGACACAAAGCTCTGGGAAACTGTAAGAATAACAACTTTTAAAGTTTTTTAAGCAATATTGTTATATTCATCTTCATGGGAATAATGGTAAAGGTGTTCAAGGCCAGGTTGGACAGAGCTTTGGGTGACATGGTCCAGTGTGAGGCACCTCTGCCCATGGCAGGGGGGTTGGAACTAGATGATCTTAAGGTTATTTCCAACCCAAACCATTCTATCATTCTGTTTCTAGTACAGTGATAGCCCGTAACCAGAAAGTGATCCTCTGGACAGAAACAGACAAAGCAAAGTGTTCTGGCATCTGATAATATAGCAAAGTTTTGGGGACATCATCTGTACACAGGTCTGAAAATAGAGGTATCTGTTTTCAATATTCTCTCTCAGCACAGTAAAGAAATATTAGTGTTGGGTGAGCAGATTGAAAATCTGAGCCTTTCCAAAACCAGAACTGGTTTAATCTTCAATACTGATATCAGACTTCCCATGCAGAGAAAGCACAACAGGACAACATATTTAATTTGAAAGATGAGCCATGAGAGAGAGTGAGATTTAAGTAATTTCTCCCTGTTATCAACCTACATATTTCTTTCCTCATCTGACGTTTCACACTGCCTTTCCACTAAAACATTCTCCTTTTGAGGATCTTATCAGCAGTTGTTCTGGGTACAGTTTTCCAGAGCTGATAAAGCACATTGCTAGATGTCCCTGCTGCTGTACCGGGGTGCTGCCCTTTGTAGACTTACCTGAAAACCTCCAGAGAGAAGGATGAAAATAGGGCCAGCTGAGAGGTGTGCCTCAGGCTAGGAGAGCTGGATTTGCTCTATTGGGTGGGTAACACCTGTATGTAACCAGCTGTTAGAAACCGGCATTGGAAAGGATAGAGTGGGCATGCAGAGCTAGATGGGGTGAGTATGTCACATATGGAAAGGGAATCAAAGCATGTGGAAGCTGGAACATAGAAACAGTAATAACAACTTGTCTGTGCTAAATATTCAATGAATAGTGACATGATTAACAAATTAATAGCTTTAGACATTTACAAAATACAGCTTCAAGCACTACAGCTTCCAGACTGAGGGATCCCACTCTGCTCCCAGTCCTTGAGCAATCACTGAGTCTGACTAGCAGGACAGGAGGGATAATGGCAGAGAAAACCCTGGCAAGGCACAAAGCAAGCAAGCAAAAGCCTTTTCCATCCCTTTCATCTTTATTCATTTGTTCTGACTGTTCCTTACAGCAAGGAATAAACAACTCTGAAATTAAAGTTAGACTTCTTAACATGGGTAGTTTTTCGTCGTGGGTACTGCAAAGAACTAGCACATGGCTCATGGAAGACATATACATTAAAATGAATGAGTAACTGCAGTGTGCTTGGATGAACAGGGAGAAGCAGTGGTCCACTGGTCCCATAAGTATCTTTAAGAAACCAAGCAAATCCTCTGTTAAGGCACTAGATTGGGAAATAATAGATGCTGTTTCCATTCTCATTTCTTTCTTACTCCTCCTGCCTGAATCTGAACAAATCTCGAAGTCTTTCTCTGTGTCACTCTATAATGGAGTTGTATTTTTCTGCCTTGCTATGGGACACTGTTATCCAGACACTGTGCTGATAGGTACAATTGAACAACCTACCATATATTAAAAAGAAAATACATTCAGATGGATGGTGACTTTACCACTGGAAAAGGTCAAGTGAATGAGGTGCACTCATTTCTTTATACATTCCTTCAATCCACTTTGTTGTAATAAGAAGGAAACCACCACTGTGAAGACCTGAGTCGGTTTTGCCCTTATTTTAATTATTTATGCCAGTGTTTTTCCTTGAATGCAATACAGATAAATCAGTATAAAAATGGAGTAATACCATGGTGAACCAGAGCTTTTGTTTTTCTCCCTGGAAGTTGTGTTAGCCCTGCAGTCCAAACCAATTATTACCATGTAATTTATTTTCACTTTATTATGTTTCTCTGAAATCAGAATTGGAGTTTGCTGGTTATGCAACATCTTC
>NW_009941703.1:9085-24317 GCF_000696875.1 Nestor notabilis | reverse complement strand
CCCTACACAATGAAACTTCAGCTGGGAATACATACAAATTAAGGATTCAAATCTTTCTAAGAAGTTTTGCAAAACTTCCTTTATAGCTCGCTTCTATCAAATCCCATTTGGTTTTATAAGGTGCTGAAAATCCTAATCAGAAACGTCTGTGCTTACAGGCTCAAAACAGAATATCATCTATATCTTACCTTACTTCCCTGCAAGAATCCCTGAATAACGCCAGAATGGCATGCCTTTCCTAATGCAAACATTTGGCAAAACAGTACTATAATAAATGATGTAACAAGGGAGATCCTAATAAGAAACATGTGTACAGATTGCTGAAGGCAAGCTTAAAATATGTCAGAGTCTAAGAATTTACCACAAAGAAGAATTATTGCAAAAATACATGAAAAATGTTTATGTTCAAAGCTGCTTGAAATGCAACATGAACAAAATGCGTAACAACACCACACAAGTAGACTATAACCCTCTTTTCATATTTACAAAGCTATTGAAGGGTTGGCACAGGGAAATGCTGCTCCTGACTAGCAGCTCCTAAGAAATGCATTAACTGTCCGTAAGCACTGGTCTTTCCATGGTGCTTCAAACAGAGAAGCTGAGCCTTATTTCACACAAATGAACACATTCAGCCTTAGACTGCTTGCACAGGATAGGGAAGGATGAATATCTCACCCTTTCTGATTGGAAAACTCAGGGACAGAGAGGTCAAAATTGTTCCTCTAATCTGAATGTAATAAAACTTAGGAAATCAATTTAATTTAGCTGTTACTTTATTTAAAAAAAAAAAGAAAAGCTATGCATCTGAATCTTCCATCGCTTTCAGTTACACTAAACAGCAGCTGGCCTCCTTAGATGCCATCTCCAAGATTTGTCAAGTCAGAGACCTCCAAAATGAGTATGTGAACTTGAAGGTCATTCGTAACATAAGGAATTTGCCTAAGGACTCTTCTACATTTACCATCCTAATAACCTAATTCCTAATCACAGAATCATAGAACCACAGAATGATTTGAGTTGAAAGGTTGTAAGACCATCCACCTAGTTCCAACCCCCCTGACACGGGCAGGGACACCTTCCACTAGACCAGGTTGCTCAAAGCCCTATCCAGCCTGGCCTTGAACATACTTCAACACAATACTGTTTTTCCTTTCTTATAGGACTTTTTCTTCCTCCATCTGTGCTACTCTGAAATGAGTAAAAAAACCCATGCTGTTGAAATATGCTATGTTCTGAAAAACCACACCAGGCCCGCACAAGCAGGTAGGGGAAGTGGCCACCAAGACTGCAGGCAGGGATATAAAAGAGTGCTCTCTGAATGTCATGCCTTTTGGCTCCAGGAAGAACAAGCAATGAAAGAAAAATAACAAGGAGATTGACATATTCTGGACATCGAATAACAAAGTTGGACAAGTGAGCAGCTCCCTCTCAGCCTCCTGCTAACAACAAGCTGACTTTCCCAGCAACTGATGCCCTATGCCTGGACTCCAAGAGGCAAAGGTGCTGAGACCCTTCAAGGTCTTGTACTTTCTTGTACAAGGGCTTGGTCACGTCTAGAAGGAAAATACTTGAAGTATTATATAATACTGAATGGGGATGTCTCTGCTGTACCAGACACCTGATTACGAGAGCTCAGGGACTACTGACAGTGTATGTCACTGATACTCAAACTTAAGTTTGTCCTCTGTGCTTGGCCAGTAACTAGATTTTTTTCCCCAGAGCTTTTCAAAGTGTTTTAAAATGCTGGAAATAAACTGTTTCAAGGTTTTAGTTGATGATAATTGTTTCTCCATGCATGAGGGTACATAGTTTGGAGGAGAGCTGAGGATGGCCTTTTGGAAACAAACTCTGTTACCCATAAGCACATAAAATATTTGTGTTCTATAAAAATAATGCTGATTCCGTTCAAACAAACTCACTGCTGAGCTGCTGCAGTAAGCTTCAATATTATTAGACCATTCGGGCCTTAGGCAATGTGAAGTAAATAAATTTATTTTAGCTTATCCCTGGTGTAAACAGAGAAAACCTGAACATCAGGGTAAAGGTCACAATCCCATGGGCAACATCTGCTCTCTTGAATTTTGAGGAATACTTCCCAGTGAATGTGCAATAAAGCTCAACTGCTCTGCTCTAGATCTCTGTCTTCCCACATTCCTCCAAGTCCCCTAGTCTAAAAATACTGGAACCTTTGAGTTTCACCTTGTGCATCAGACAGGAGTGGGTCAGCTACAAGTGCTGGACAAGCTTCAAACTGTAAGACAGTCTCTTGTCAACACTCTTTAAATCAGGAAACAAGAAACTCCTCAGATAAAGCTATCTATTTTCACCTTATTCTTGTGCAATCTATACTTATTTTGCTATAGGAAAGTTGATGCTTTTAATTTAGTTAAAACACTGCAGACAGAATAGGTAGGACCTTTATGCAACATTTTGCCATACAGATATATGCATTTAAAAGCTTATACAGTTTGTCTTAATTTATTTTCCTTTTATTGTGCTAGAAAGTGAGGAATGGCATTTATTAATTGTTTCACTCATGACTTCCTGCTTTGGCAGGAATCAGAATCCATTTCAAAATACCAGACGTCTCAGTTATGCCTGATTGTTATTTGTGCAAAATTATTTCATATGTTCTGGTCAAAGAAGAAAATAAAATTATGTATCAAAAACATTTATTACTGAAAAGGGACTGAAAAATGACTGAAAAGTGAAAAGTAGTTATTGTTTCATAACACACAGTCCTTCAGGATTTTAAATCTAAGCAGATGACATTCTCTCAGATCTCTGGGATATTCAGATGTAACACTGCTGCAGGTCCATCTCTGTTATTCTCAGTGTTTGCACTGCTTATATACAATGGAGTGCCTATCTTCTGTGTACCTGAAATTGTAATTTACAAATAACTTTTCATAACACACTGTTCCTGCATTCTTTTGCTCACAAGAACTGAAATATGCATAAAAAATAAATTCTTCAGGGATATTATCCACTGGGCTTGTATCTAGTGAGGCTATTCTAAGTCTAATATAATGAAATGATAGGTTAAGACCTTAGTATATTTGACTTTATTTATAGCAAAGCAGCTGTACTAGTTCAAGTCATTTTATTTTTCCAAGTAAGCTTTTGCATAATCGTCTTTCTTGTTCAAATTATGAAGAGAAAAAAAAGTAAAACTGGCAGCGTATGAAAGGAAGAAAGCAGACATAAGAAACACATTCCTAACATGGATCCACAGTGACACAATGAAGACCCTGGTCTGGGAATTCATCAAAGTCTGGACATATTTGGAGGAAAGGAGGAAGTCACTCGAAGTCAGATTTTTCGGATGAGCTCTAGATCTCCTTGAAATTTCATACATCAAACCAACTCCATAATGCAGATCCAGGCTCTAGTGCTTAGAGGGGGTAGTGTCCCCTGAGCTTTGGTATTTTACAATTATAACCCAGCTGCATCAACTTTTGTTAGCTAAAGGCAGTCATGCCTTTACTCCTACAAACCAGTGAAATCACAGAGGCACACTGAACATTGTTATATGCCAGTGTGCATAAGAAGTTCCATTTTGTGTTAAATTAGATATTAACCGATAGTAAGCAATTATTTATAATGCTATACAGGAAGGCTTTATAGGAAGAGCATATGAAGTTGTGTTTTCAAGCTTCACACTGTCTCCTCCCTGATGATTGATTGATTTCTGAAGCTATGTGATGCATGAACACTAGGCAATTATTAGGTTATTTAAGATGTAGGCAGATTTAGACCACTATGGATATATCTTCCATGTATTTACACATTATTTATACAGTTTATACAGATAACAAAGGGTCTTGTCCTAAGCATGTTGGCAATTCATGAGATCTCAGCATCTGGCCTAAAGAATCACATGCAGCTTTTGTATTTATCTGAGATTCCCTGTTAATCAGCCATGGACCCCCAGACCATCCAAAGCAAAGGAACATGTCCACAGTCACAACTCTATGCATCACCCATGCATTTTCTTTGCCTTGCAGACATAAGAGGTTCACACATCACAGCGTGGGATTCACTGTACTGAATTACATTTCAGTTCCTCAGATTACATGGCACCTTAGCAAACAGTGGAAGAAAAAACATGGGTCACTGAGCCCTGTCCTGCATAATCTGAGGCAAGCATGTCATTGTCATTAGGACCAGAAGGGAGCACAAAGACATCCTCTCTATCCTCTGTAACCACTACACAGTAAACATCCCACTATATTTGACTTAAAACCTTTCATTTTAAGGAATGAAAAACCTAGGTAAATGATCATATGCAATGACAGAAGAAACTGACACTCACCTATGGGGTGGGCTCTTGCAACAACAGCCAGAAAATTGCTGGCACTAAAACTCATACAATCTTTGTTTATGCTACCCTAAAGAGAAATCGTTCCTCCTCATTTCTGCAAAGTAAAAACAAAGGGCAGGAGTTTAAATAACGACGGGCAGTCTTATACAGCTTAAAACCAATAAATGGTCAGTACTGAGAGGTTTTACTGCTTCCTCCATGTACTGTTAACATTTTAGCGCTAAACCTGAACTACAATTAAGAGACTGAGATAAAATGGAAAAGATAGGCTCAAGGCAGGAAGACTTTAGACCTTAGATATGGATTTCTAAATCTGCAAACATGGTTTTTCTGAATTGCAGTGATAACCTTTTATTGGAAGCCGTCTTGTGCCACTTTTACATCTTATCATGGTAGCACCAACACAGCTGCACTTGGGATATACATGGTCATGGATCCAAGCCTGACAAGTGTGCTTGACCCAGCCTTTGCAAGAGAAACTTGGTGTCACACAAGTGCCTGGATTTCTTTTTCCCCCACTACGGAGAAGGTTGCCCACTTTCCAGTGTCCAAAATGCAGTGGTGCTAGGGCATGTCTCTGTGGTGTTGAAACAGTGATGAGATTAACTTAAAGAATACACTAATTTACACCTGGGAATTCCCATACTGTCCCTCACAGTACATCACCATGAGACATGCCTGACAATGGCACCACAAGCCACTCGCCAAGCCAGCATCTGACATTTAGGCTGTAGAGAATCATAGAATGGTTTGGGCTGGAAACGACCTTAAAGCTCATCCAGTTCCAACCCCCTGCCACGGGCAGGGACACCTTCCACTAGAGCAGGTTGCTCCAAGCCCCTGTGTCCAACCTGGCCTTGAACACTGCCAGGGATGGGGCAGCCACAGCTTCTCTGGGCACCCTGTGCCAGCGCCTCAGCACCCTCACAGGGAAGAATGAATAAGCATGGAGAGGTACAGCAGGACAGTCTGCATCCCTGGGCAGTAGCTGGGACTGAGACACCCTGACCAGGGCTCTGCACTCAAAGAAGTTGAATGTGATTTTTCTACTATGGAACATGAACAGCAGCTCTGTCCTCCTGTGGCCTCAGAGAAACCATATGCATTGCAATATGTAAACTGTGCCCCTACTACCTGGCCCATGGCATGAATCTCTCATGTTGGTTTAATCAGAAAAGCAGATGGTCTGAATGTGCCACTGTGTATTTTCCCAAGCAAATGCCAGTTTAGAGAGAACCCCCCAGCTAGGAAGATGAGCTCATTCAGACCCAAAACCTTCACATGGACAGCAACAGAGAACATAATACCAGGTGCATTCATTTCATTAATAAGTGGTTTTACACTAAAAGTTTCAAAGCTGCCGAATGCAAATATCAACCTTGTCACATTTCTCCACAAACATATCCACAAAGAGGAAGTGAACATGACAGTACTCTAGGCACAATATAATAAGCAAATAAATAAATATTAAATAAGAAGTAAACAAACAAACAAACAAAACAACCCCAAAACAACAACAAAACCAAAAAACCCCCTTCCCCAAGCAGGATAAGGCATATATTGCCACATACCAGATTTTCTTCTTTGGTCATATTACCAGAACCCCAGCTTCTAACCTTTAGCAATGGATTTGTCAGCATCTTTATGGTACAGTTTAGCTGAAAATATGAAAATATGTATGTTTCATACGCTTTAGTAGATGTTTAAACTTTTCTTTTCTTATTTTTCCCTTTATTTAGCATAAACCCCACCTCTTTATAGTGTTGTGTATATTTTAGTTCTTCAGGCAAAATATAAGCTGCATGTTTTGAACAGATTTTCCACAATACTGCTCTGGTTTTAACCTTCTGTGACTGGTAAATAAGCAAATAGATTTACTACCATAAAATTAAAGTAGCACAAAAGAGAACTGGTCCATGGGCTGATTCAGTTCAGGAGAGCAAGAATCAACAAGAATCAAAGTATCTACTTAACCCACCAGGGAATTGTGCAAACATGACTCAAAAATAATTTGCCACATGGTGCCAGCCACAGTGAAATACAAAGCCTGCCTCACACATACACGTTTTAGTTCTTTCTGCAGCCACAGTAAGAGGAAGAGGAGTGTTCCCAAGAGCTAAATGCTGCTGTTGCCAGCTCAGGAGAAGTGAGCACATGTCCTCTGAACCAGGGACAGCAGGAGATGATGAGCATGAGCTGAAAGAAGCCTACAGAGATAGTGGTCACTGCTGCTCTGACTATTACACAGCTGTGTGGGATATTTTTCTATCCAGTCTCCAAATGACCAGATAGTACAGAAAGTTTGTTTTAGGGAAGTACTCACCTTTGGCATAACTTTCTACTCATTAGAAACATGAAAGGTGTTATTGTAGTACCAGCCACATCTCTGTGCATCATTCACCAGTTCTCCAGGGGCCATAACTGCCCGACATGAAGATCAAACCCATTTGACATCAGCCTCATTTCAGGATCAAATGCAATAAAGATGGTAAGACCCAAGAGAAACTACAGCATTTCTCTGAGGAAGGCACATAGGATTAAACCAAAGAACAAATTCTCCCATCAGGTGTACATACACCAGTGAGCTCTCCTGCTCCTGTTACAGGCCAGTGCATAAGAAGATGAACAATCATGAACATCTTTTAATTTTGAAACATATAAGATTATGTTTTAATGCAAATGGGAAACAAACCACAGACCGAAGGCAATTCTGATCGTGTATTCTGAAGCTTTTGGAGGAAAACCAAATCTAACTCCATATTCCTAATGAATACAAGAAAGCTGATTCTTCACAGTTGGCAGATCAGTGTGAGCCATGTAATGGAAATTTGTGGCTTTTCTAGCTCTGGAGTTAGAACTATGGCTATCATAACAAAATGATGGCTGGTAGGAGATGTTTTACAATATCTGCTCTAAACCTGCTTACATTTCATACATAAGTCCCTTTCATTGCAATCTGCTGGGAGAGCAGCAGATCTGAATGATCTCAACTTTAACTGTCAGCTTCAAGTAACTCAGGTGGGATCATCAGTGCAATAGTGGCTTAAAAAGAGCCCACAGGAGAAGAAAATCAGGCCCAGAAGTTACAAAACAGCTATATTAGAAGAAGGTTAGCTGTTTCCATAGAAATAGAAAGGAAATATGGATTCAATCCCTTCAAATCAAAGCTCTGAACCAAGCGGGAGAAACCAAACTGTTTGTAAACACGTCATGTCAAACAGAAATGTCTGGTAAAAGTACAGACTTGCAATGCTTATAATGCTAACATAACTAATGTTTAAAATACATGGTTAGGCAAAATGCAGACCGTGGTGTCTCCGGTCTGTCTTGCTCACTCTTCCTGGAGTGGGAAGGAGAAGGACTGCAAGGCAATTATTGATTATCGTGATAGCTCAGCTCCTGTCCTTGGGTAAAACAATTCATAGTGTGCTGATAGTTCATGCTTCCTGGTACTTACCCCCCCATCCATCTGTCACAGGAGCATCACTCATGAAAACAGCAAGAGGACAGAGTGCCAGCAGATGGCACTCCAGAATACTCAGCATCATTCCAGCTCTGCTGCTGGGCAGCAAAGGTACCTCCCTCCCAGGCAACCAGAGGTCAGGGCTCATAACTGAATTACTAGGAATGTTTGTAGGATGTGGTCAATGACATCCCTTCTTCAAGCATAAATTGCTCTTGGTTATGCCTGCAGTGCAGAAAGTCCTCATGCCGAGTGCCTGCCATGCTTCTCTCCTCTGGCTTTAAACACCAAAGCAACCTCAACTGGTTGTGCAAAGCTACAGCAAGCTGCCCAGGCAGAAACTGAAAACAAAATCAAAGAGCAAGTGAAGAGAACAAGCAACAAACTGTGAGCGCAGGAGACACCAGAACAGCAATTACTGCAAGGAAGACTGAGGGGAGTTCTCTGATAACACACTGACAGCCGGAGCACCAGCAGTGTCTGGCCCTTCAAAGAGGGAGCCCCAGCTCTACCCCTGACCCTGCCAATTCCATACATAACACACATCAATTAGTAGACACTTCTCTTTCGCATTTAATCCTGATCTTGGGTTTTTCATTAGCTTGGGAGAGTGTTGGCGACTCCCACATCAGCAAGAATTTCCTGGTTGCTTTCAGAAGCGCTGCTTGCCGCATTCCTCTGAGGAATGCCTTACCATTTGCACAGCATAAACAAGCACATGCATGGGCGACATTTTCTGAAAGCCCTTGGCAGCAATAAAAAGTGGACACTCCCCCACATGCCCTTATTTCTAAGCACGAACTTTGACTTCTCTGCTTCTATCAGTACTTTTGAAAGAATTTTTTAGTGATAAAAGAGGACAGAGGATAAAAGCAGAAAGAGTAAAACAGCCAAAACAGCTCTTTGAAACTTCCTAGGGAATGCTGGAAAGAAAAAACTAATTTTATTAAGTATTCTGCACTAGGCTTTATTCTTAATTTCCAATATATCCTCTTCTCCACCATGATTTCATATTGGCTTTTAATTATCTTTGTTCATAATGGCAGGTTGCGGACCCTCACTCCCTGTTTCCAGCATTTTGTCCTCCATGTCAGCCTACTGTACTTGCAACTGAGTTGCAGATGTTTGTGCTCTTGGTCAGGAATTTACTATGTTCTTCATTAGGAATGGCTGGTTTGGCCAAGCTGAAAATATTAACAACAATAACAAAAACATGGGAAAAATTCTGACATATTCCAAATATAAATTTCATTATTTTAGGAATAAAAATCTGCTCTTTCATGGTATTTCTTGTCCAGTTATGATGTTCTAGGTTTGTGTTCAGATCCTTCAAAATGGTCCTGTATTTTCCTTTCAGCTCAGTCACTGTAACAACGGCCTAAACCATTATTAGACTTGGAAACAATAGTTCTTTAATTTTAATAACTTTTACTTAAATATTTCTATACTGAGGTAAACTGAGCCATGGGGTTAAAGCTCTCAAAATCTTGTGTGGATGTATCCCATGCAGAGAGCTCTAGGAAGTCATGAAACAGCTGAATATTTTACACCCACATTTTCCACACTGTGTTTCACAGAGCAGTAAGTTGGTTACTATGTCATAAATACCTTATGATTTCTACTGACTTTGACAGATAAAAAAATAGGGAAGTAAATCCTATTTCTGAACCATGAATGGAAAAATATGTGGCTACATGAATGTTTAAAAAAATAATTACTTGCAAAGCCCAAAGCATTTTTGAAACCAAATTATTAATTCTTGAAGTCTCGCACATACAGATACAGACATAAAAAGCTGAAAAAGTATAGAAAACTCTAATCTCCTGATTATGTTTCCTTTAAGCAACTGCTCATTAAAATGATTTCATGCATGTCCTCCTATCATGAGTGAAAATTAGACTGACTGTTCTAAAAACAAAAAAAAAAGGAGTTTTCTGTCTAGTTGCAAAACAAGGTTGAAAAATGAACATAATTTCCCCTCCCCTCTCACATCCACCCACCCAGTTTTTGTTCAGTGAGGATTTCTTTTCTCATTCCTATGTCTTTAGCCCTCCTCCAGGTCTTCCTTTGAACAGTGCCCTGATCCATCTGTCTGTGTACGTGCTATAAGGAACTAGCTGGATTTGCAGCTCCTACTAAACTTGATTAGATCTCAACTGCTACTCTAACTATGGACAAGTTCAGGCAGGGTATACTCATTTCTTCTTGGGGTCCCCTTTCCAGTTCCATGTCTATCCCTTGCTGAAAGTCATAATCTAGGTATTCTATCACCTTTGTCCTACAAAACGCTCTAATAGCAAAGCATACACACCTTTTAGTCCCCAGAATTAAGAGCCGATAAACCCCCTCCTTCTTACCTAGAAGTTAGCACTGTGTTTGTGTGATGAATGAGAAAAACCCTTTCTTCTATCCACAGAGCTTTGAACCTGCCATGTTTTCCATGTTACTGCTTTTAAACACAAGGCTACTGAAGCTTCTCAGTCTTTCAAACTGTTTCACTGTGCATGACATATAGAAATAGCCACTTGACGAAACCAAAGACAGACTATGTGTGATGATACATACCTTACAAACATACAGGTGATCAATACCTGCTGGGAAGTAAAGTAAATTTCAGCCCTTTCTCCAAGTATGATTTAATACAGGCGGTACAATGCTTAATGTGTGCTCTTTCCTAAAGCTAGCACTCTAACCAGGGGCAAAATGTTATGCCGCCTCTCCCTTGAATGCGAATAGGTATTTATTCTTTGTAAAATAAAAAAGCTGCATCATGAGAAACTGGAAATGCATGTACCATGTCATCAGGCTGTCAAAGGAAGCTGATCCCAGGATTTTCACTTAGTGAATGAAGACCAATCATTAGGTGTCGGAAAAAAATACATATAAACCATTGTGCAGATACATGTCCTTCTTCACAATTTTAACAGGACATGGGGTGTAAGAATGTTGTAGCAATTTTCATGCTCATATTGAAGACATTAACGGATCTATTTCTTGGGCACCTAATTCTTCCCATACACCACACAGACATCTAATTATCAGTGCATAATTTATACATACCCAGGCATACAGCTCCAAGGTTCCCCAGGCTGCTCAAAGTTGACTCTTACAACACTATAATCCTGCAAGACCCAAGTCTTTCTGGAGTCTGACATCTGAAATAAGAGTAATGTATGAGAGATGCTTACCAGGTCTAGTACCCATCAGTCAACTATTCTCTTTTGCAGGAGTTTCTAGAAATCATCCTAACTGGGGAGTTTGGACCCCACCTGTTTATTCCTGCCTGAAGAGTTCCACCACAGCCATGTTATCCACTATCTGCAGGATCTGGATTCATTTCAGTATTTTACAAAGTATATGGATTTAAATATTTTTTCCCAATTAAGTTGACATATTTCCACAAAAACCTGGTTTCCAAATGATACTTTAAATGAACAATAGCTGACTTTGGTAGCTGCATTTAGAGTCTTGCCTGCAGTACAGCAGAGTTTTATGGGTATTAAGAAAAGTAGAATTTATATTTATAAAGAATTACGTATATGCTTCTTGAAGCTACTAATGTCAATTTCTCTGAACATAACTTGTTATACACATGAATTCTAAGATTCAGAGTTCCCACACAAATAAGGAGACAAATATATATCCATCCTTCACCCACATGTATCTATTTATGTCGGAATATAGCACAATAATAGAGGAATAATATCTAGTAAGTTTAATTTTCAAAGGATTTACAACTTCTAATGAAACCTGACTGAGCCCTGCCTCACTGCTGTGCTTTCCAAATTGCTCCTGGGATCTCTTGCATGGCTGTGGTTGCTCCCCGAGTGGACACACTTTTCCCACTGCAGGTCTCCACCTAGCTCCTGCAGACCAGAGAGTTTCTGCTTCTCCCCTGGTGCTCCTGAGAGAGTCTTGGCTAAGCCATGCTATTGGGGGTGCTGGTAGGACACTCTTGTTTGAGATCTACTGAGTAGGGGAAGATCTCACCTCCCTGATGTAACACCAAATGTTCAGAAGGGACTTAAAGTCCCTTAGCCAAGTGATTCCACCCACCTCTTGTCTGTTGACAGCTCAGTTATATCCCCGGTGCTTGAGAGGAGTCTGGACAGGGTGACTGTACTGGGTAGACCCAGATTTTAGCTGCTTATTGAAGAAAGCTTCAGACTCTAAAACTAAATATAACACCTATTCATCTGAGCAGGAAGAACAAACAGCAGTGCTTTACAGAAATGAGCCTGAATCTTATATTCAACACTTCAGAGAAGACAGGAGACACACAGTAAGGGAAGCAGAACCACTTCCTAATAATATTGTCAAGTGCCAATCTGTATCTCTTTCAGTCATCTAATTATCATGTTCCACCAAAACCATTGCACCATATGTCATAGCACAGATCTGATCTTGTTTGCATGTACACGTTTGTTACCAGATCTTGGAAATAACCATAAATGATTGAAGTATTAAACTAAGTTGTACTTGGACACAATAGTAATATTTTTTCTAAACAATAATTACACTATTGTTTCCTCACTTTTGTGTATATAGTACTTATAGTGTCCCCCCTTGAGAAACAGGATTATTTCTTAATCACTATCAAAAGCTTTTTAGTATGACAAGTATATTAATATTTTTAAGTAAGAAAAAAGTCAAACATGACTGTCATTCAAAACCAATTTTAAGATAATTCCCAGCTCAAATCAGGGCTTGGTTAGCTTTGCATTCATTTCTTCCAACAAGGGATATCTAAAGATGTAGGAATGATCTAGCTGGTGGACTGATTAAATATGCAATGTACAGAGATGAAACAGAAAAACTTAGGAGAAGTTAAAAACTAGGGAAAATTGGGAAAATTATCTTTTCCATTACTTTTCTCTTAGGTTTTTAAATAAATATTGTCTGACACAGAGAGCAGAGTGTTTTAACTTTCTACTCCATGAGTTTTTGTTATAAGTACATCTTACTTGAGTGCAATAATTCATTTAAAGGATAATAAACAACAACATAGTAGAGAATGGTACGCTGCAAAGGACACTGCATGGGGAGAGCATTTTGTCCAGCTGATTCCTTCCCAAGTGCATGGCCCATTGATGCAGAAATATTTAATTTGTTTAAGTTTAAAAACTTGATCATCAGGCTTTCATTTCTGCGCTAATACAATGGAATAATGGATTCATAATTCACCATGCTAGTTGAAACTTCATCTGTGCCTGTAAAATTTGCAAGGTAAGGTGAACCTAAGAATAACATTGGGAAATGTAAGTGCAGAATTATTTTAGAGCTCATCTGAAGAAAATGAGGGAGAGCCTGAGAAAAGTTTGTGAAGATAAGGTAAGTATCTTTAAAATCATTTAACCAAACATAATTTCAAGTTATCTCCCCTTTTGCTTCTTAGAGGCCATATCAACATCATTTTCTATGTCAATGTAAGCATTTAGGGCACAAATCTTAGAAACACCTGCAGGAACTTTGCACTCCTCTAATGAGCTATCCCCCTAAAGTAAAGAAACCACTGATTAGTTTGAAATTCAATGTATATTTAAAAACGTGTGCATTCAGAGTCTAAATCCATTGGTATTGTTTTACATTGCCATAAATCACATTGCTACAACAGGCTACAGTAATTCTTAATAATTCTGGGAAAAAAAAATACATCCAAACCCCAAACGTGAAACAATGATATGAACCTGAAAAAAATGCAGGTTGTTTTAAAAAGTATTAACTATAGTTTGATTTTACCCAAAGATTAGCTCATTGATTAATTTAGAAGAGACGTTTAAGTTAACAGTTAATAGTTGCAATACTCTTATGTTACCTAGAAATGGTTGATCAAATTTAATTCACCAACGTGATGATAAATGGCTACATTTATTAATTTAGTCTCGTGTATTAGATTCACCAATTCTTTTTTTTTTATTAATATTTTTATTTGTTAACCTGAATAAGGACACCCACAAGGATGAAGCCACAGTGCTGTCCCATAGTTTGGTAAGTTTTGATGGACAAGAGGCAACGCTGCAGAGCACAATATTTGCCCTTCAGTCTTACAAGCAGAGATAATTACTGCATTCTCTGTGTTAAGACACCTAAAAGCATGGAATATAAAAAAAACCTAGTCCCAAAAAGAGTTTGCAAATCTGGATTATAGCCAGACAACAGTGAGTGAAGTAAGCAGATGGAAGAATAAGGGCCAGGATAAGGAGCAAGTTTCTCCTGGTAAGTAGTAGTCACATCGTAACACCTGCCCACTACTGTCCTCTGATCACTGCAGGAAGGCAAATGTTAGTAGTAACAAATATTGTCAAGTGCCATGGTTTTGTAAAAAGAAGTGAGCTCATAAAATGGAAGCAGTCATAACAGTTAAATCACGTCCCGAAGCATCATTTTTAGAATCTTAGAAAAAAGGTCCGTGTTTCAGGATAAAGCAATATAAGGAGTTCCATTCTTTTTAATTTATGTTGCATTCTACATCTCCAGAAATTATCCTAGAAAATCATCCACTTTTCAAATGACAAACTAATCTTATAACTACTATAACACTTAAACTAAAGGTAAACTGAGGGCTGTATGCACATATAGTAGAAAATTGAAGTTCAAAATAAATCAAGAACAGAAATTCAAGTTTAATTTATAACTCTTTTTCTCACTAGGATTAAAGCCAGTGTGTTAATATTAACACAGAATTTGTTTTGATAATTAATTATAACATACATGCTACACAAATCAATTCAATGGAGTTAAATATCAGATTTACACCAAGAAGAAGGAGTGCAAATTACTTTATTTACTCTTTTTGCCTGGAATAGACTTGCTATTTCCAAATCACAAAATTTACTTATTTGCTTTGAATGTATAAAAAACAAACCAACCTGGAAAAAGTTCAACTTTGACCTATTTCTTATCAGTGTGGTTACTCCTGTCTAAGAAACAAGGGGATTTCTTACTCTTTTGCAACGACTGAAAACATGTTCTTCAAAAAATCTTTCTGTAATAAAAACACAGTGAGAAATTGAATCTAATTCTTATTTGCTATGGATTTAATTTTTTTTTTGTAATAAACTGGTTAACTTCAGAAGATGTTAATTTAAAAATTACTGTCTTTTAGATTTTGCAACAGTATCCAAAAGGAATAACTTTCAGTATTTTTTCATATACAAAATGGATTTAAACCAAGTATGTCTGACTAACTTTATTGCTTTTGAAGACAAAGCTAAGACTGATGGACTTCAGTAGGAGCCAGGGTACAACAGTGTTCAGATCTGCTTTAGAAAGATCAGTGCATACACAAAATCTGTAGGTGGAAACCTGTGCATTTTTTGAGAGAAGAGCATCCTGAGGTTACTAAATGCCAAAACTGAGGGAGGAATATCAGCAAAACACTGAAGTACTCAAGAAATTAATATTGTAAATAGAATAGGTCACACCTTTTCTGTACTACACCTCCG
>NW_009941703.1:0-9075 GCF_000696875.1 Nestor notabilis | reverse complement strand
GCAGGAAAAGAGCTGCCAATGGAGCATTCAGTTTTTAAGTGCAAGCAGCAAGGGCAGAAGATTTCTTCCATTGACATGTAAAATACATACGTGACTTTTAAGTCAGATATTAAAGGCAGCAGATGGGAATCCCATTGAAAACTTGATTTCACCTACTGAGACCTCCTGTAAAGAAGTAAAAAAAATAATTATTAGTTTATCCGCGTAGGATGGTGCAACATTTTAGTCTATTTCCAGCACTCCTTGCTAATGAGTATCCCACAAAAGACAAAATCCTGTCAAATGAACGATTTTCCATTTTCTCACATCACTGGGAGAGATCAGTTCCAATCTGAAACCAGCTGAACTCACTTACTACTCCAGGAACGCCAATATAACCCAGTTAATACATTATTAATTCATTTAGGGCTCCTAGTTCTGGAAATTAAGAGGGATATTAATCTGGGTTTGGAAGAAGTGTCTTAATAGTGCCAGTTAATTTTTAAATTGAATTGCATATTAACAGCTTAACCTTCAGGTCAAGAGGTGCTCAGAAGTCAGATTTATATATAAGTCAATGGGACAACTGGTATGAAGAAGTACTATGCAATCTAATAATTGCAGAACTGGTCTCCATCCATAGCAATATTGGCTTTGTACAACTTAATGGCAAAGATGATGATGATCAATGAACAGTTACGTTGTAAGACTCCAGAGATTTAGGTCTGGTTGACTCTGCTCCTAACACAATCACACAGAATTACTGAATTGTTGAGGTTGATCTGGAGATCACCTAGTCTAACCCTGTGTCCAGAGCAGAATCAAGTAGAGCAGATTCATCAGGGCTGAGCCCTGTTGGGTTTTAAGTGCCTTGCGAAGATGGAGACTCCACAGCCTCTCCACATAACCTGTTCCAGTGTTCAAGCACCCTCAACATTTGATACATACTCAGAAAGTGATCTTGGAGCTATGTGATCCTACCTGCTTTTACCCATATTATCCATGCCATCTGGATTATAAACTGTTCAGAACATAAACCATCTCTTAAATTGTAATTACATAGCACAAAGCTGATGGTGACAGTAGTCCCATGACAGTATCTGCCTAGAAGATCATTCAATTTGAAGGCTAAAGTGAAAACAAGACACATCCCAAATCGATATATATCACAATGTCTTGGGCAAGTAATTTGATTCTTTTTAAAGTTCTTCCTGTTGACAGTAGTTCTTTCCCACCTCCTCTCCACCCTATTAAAACACCCACTTTAAAATCTCAACACATGGTGTTAGTCTCTTTATTTACCCAATGGTAGGTTCATGCTTATGCCACTACCTCATTGTTAACTTTGGGGTGAAAAACAATGGAGTGAATTACATCATGTTGCAGCAGCAGAACCAATTCATACATTAGCTGAAAGGGACAAAAGAGTAACTGTTCCTGCCTTCAGATACAGCAACCCAGACCTGCCTATGACAAGAAAGAACAAGATTTGTAAATAAAGAATCCTTATGAGAACAAAATACCATCATGATAGGAAGGTTATGAGAGCTACAACACTATTTAAGAACAAGAAAACTAACGTGCTTGTCCTTGAATGAAGTACCTCAGATTAATAATCTGCAAGAAAATACCAAAATAATCTAATTGCTCATGCAGTGTTTCTTTTTCATGTATGTTTTTTACTATACAGGCAGTTAGTAAAAACCTTTTTCCCTTTGAATAGTGATTAAAAATTCAACACCTATGCCATCTAGCAAACACAGTATTTCTTTCATTTCCAGCTTCCACATAACAAGGCAATGATAAAGTACAGTATCTTTTCCTCCCAGCACAAGCAAATACATTTTCAAAGAAAAAATCAGAATAATTTGACTTCTGAAAGTTTTTCAATCTATTTTTATACTCTATGTGTTCAACACAAATCTCTCAGCTGAGCACAGTAAGAACTAAATTGTGGCTGGCTTGCTTCATGAGGGTGGGGAACACTTCTTCACGTTCATTGCAAGGGGCTATTTGAGTTTTCCCCACAATAAGATGGGGTTCTGTGGGTAAGTCTCAAATATTCCTGGAGACTGTGGACTTGACTTACAGTTTACAGGAGCAAAAATCTTGAACTGAAATCCTGACTGAGCCTTCTGTCTTCAACTCATTAGATTTAGGTCAGCTGGAGCTTCTTTTTCCTGAAAAAGTCATCCAAGAACAGACCTTCAGCATTAGTGACCTGGCAATACAGTGCAGTCCCCTTCTGTGAGCTACTATTGATGGAAGCACCTGTGCAGAAATGTTCTTAGTGAGTCTAATGTACAACCATTAGCATGAAGCCATATTCTGAGAATAATGCCAAAACTGCACAATAATATAATTCAGCCTCCTTGAATGCACTTTTGTTTATAATCCCAATGCCAAAGCAAAGTCTGTCATGTGCTTTTAAGCATGTGTACACCAATTCCAGAACTACATAAACATAATCAAAGAAAACCTCAGTGATGAGTTTTTTATCAGGATGCTACGCATGTGCACAGTGGTGCAAATGCCTTTATGTCACATCATCTGGAGCACACACACTGTGGGTGTCAGGCAGAGAGAGAGTTATCAGCCTCTAAGCTTACCCTAGCATTCAAGTTTTTGTAGTATTTATATATCACTCTGGAATGAAGCCCTGGTAATTCAGAAACACTTTTATGAGTAATTCCAGTGTGATGACACTTCTACCTAAATATGCATCCGTTATTAGATAATCTTTCAATACAACCAGCTTTTGGAAGAATTTGAATGTTTCTCAAGTTGTGAAAAGCATCCACAGCAGAGTTGAGACTAGCTGGACCCTGGTCCTCAGCACCCTCTGACCAGGCAGGGGATGCCCTGTCCACCCAGCTCCAGGGGCAGCACAAGTCAACAACTCCATTGAATTTAAAAGCTCAGTAGAGCAATGGAAATAAGGCATTGTTCTCACCCAACTAAGTTCTCTAAAGCTCCAGGCTTGATAAGATAAAAAAGTTGAGAAACTGGCCAGTTCAGTGCTTCAGCACCATTTGCACTGAAGTGCTAAATTGACCAAGATGTCTTTCCTACATAGTTCTGCTCATGTTCAGCCCCTGAGCAGTGACAAGCTTGGGGTGAGTTTGTGCAGGTATTATTTTAGAGCTGTTTTCTCTGAACTCCTCACTGCAGCATGCTTTAATATTTATGGAAATGTATCTACAAAATATGAAACCTTTTATAAATTTCCATGGTGATGTCTGTGTGAAAATACGCTACTTCTGACTTCAGAGGCATTTGTTAATTTTTATGACAAAAAGTCTTTGCAATCACATTAAGTGCAAGAATTTTGACACGGAAAGGTGATTCCTCTCAAAGAGATGAGAGACGTGCAAATAAGGTTCTGAATGGACATGCTGTCACAATTTTACATGGAACATCAACAATACGTCCCTAGAATAATATGCTTTCATTTTATCTTTTATAAGTTCATAAAATATTCATCTTCTTTCCCAGCTATGCTGTGAGATCAATCTCAGCAGAACTGTTAGTTCATAGGAAACGTAAAATGAAACTGATTACAGACATGAAAGAGGAAAGTCTCATTTCATCTAATCCAAGAGAAATGAAAATGCAACATGGAAAAAAGAAGTCAGAGAATAGGTCTTTTGTAGTTCGCTAATCTAAGATATCATCATACAAGAGCAATAGCTAATTTTTAATAGATATTTTAATGGTGAGATAAATCACTGAATACTAAATATTATAATGAGACATGAAGATATTAGAAATTCAAATTCAGTGAAAGATACAGGCTAATTCACATTATTCAGTGCAGTCCTAGTGCTGTCCAGGGAGGTTTACCAGTGGGCACCAGATAATGTAAGCTAATGAGTGCTCAGAGAAGTCATGGTTCTAAACCCAGGCAGCTGCCCGGCCAGCTCATTTGGTATTTTTCAGTATCCCAGCCACCTCTGCCCTATGTGCTGTGAGGATCTCAGCAGCAGAAATTCACTGTGTGAGGCTCACACTTCTCTTTCCATTGACACTGACAGGTATTTGTAGGTGTGCTATCTTTCTAGGGTCAGGCCAAATTTAAAGGACTATCTTCTGATAGGGTGCGGTTTTGTTTCTGTATTATTCTGTCACCTAGCGTGGGTATTTACTGGGATGCAATTTCAACTTGCATTTCTGTGGAAAGAGGCCATTGTTTGTTTATTTTAATGGCTATTACCACATTTATTTTGACAGCCTTTCTCCCAGAACTGTGGCCCTGGGGACGTTTTTTACCTCCAGTAAGTTTTCTGTATCTCACTTTAATCAACCTGTGAGCAGCTAGCAGGAGCAGCACAGGAAGTATATACTACCAAGGTTTGATAAGAAAAGAGAGAAAGGAAACTGGAAAAGATCACATATAAAACCACCACAGAGACGATCAGGAGAGAACAAAATGTCTCCTGCAATCTTATAGTAAACTAAACTATTTAGATGAACTCTCTTTTTCCCTCATTCCCAAAGGCTGCATGTATTTTTCAGTGTAGACATGGAGATTATTTTCTTCACATCCAGAAGCGATCAGATTTGCTTTCTGCAAGAGCTATTGCCACAGCAGAAATCCTCTAAAGGGTTGAGAAAGCTCAGTATTTCCCATTACTTTCCATTCTAACCAGGTAAATCCTTTACAAAGTGTTGAAGTCCACAATTAATTAATGGATTATTTGGAAGCATTGATGGCCAAAACTATGGAAGGTTGTGGTCTAAGACTTAAAAAAAAAGGTCAAAAACAAGAAGAAGAAGAAAAAACAAAACAAAACAAAAACCAACACACAACACACAAAAATTCTTCTTTGGCTTTGTAGAATAATAAAATATCTATATTTTGTCAAAGCTTTCAGAATTTGGAGAACTTGGCTAAACAGGTTTTGTATTTGATTTTAGCTTTTCTGAAGCAGAAGTTCATAAAATATGAGGCCAGAAAATTGGAAAAGATGATGTTAGTAATACAAGGCTCATACTTGTAAAAGTAGGCTCATAGAAGACATGAGTGGCAGTAGTAGATACTGTAACAAACTTTTACTGAGTTACTGGTGAAATTTGCAGCTATAAATGATAAGAATTTGCAATTTTTATCAAAAAAAAAAAAAAAAAGGACTTATAATCTCAGAATCCCAAGAGAACATTTAAAACTCCAAGCAGAAGGCACTGAAATCAGCTAAGACACTCTGGAGTTCCACTGGTGGGAAGATGAGCTATCACAAGGGCAACTAAGGACATAGGCAAAACGTTTGTGCATTTGGATTTAAACACCTGAATCCTGCCCAAGTCCTAGATGAACATATGCCCTGTGGTGGAGCTAGGCTGTACTGTTGAGAAGAATAAGGCTGTTGGGTAGCTGGCGTGCTAAATAGAAAACCGTAAGAGAAAAGAAGAATTATGCCCATACTAAAATGGAAAAAAAATAAGAGATGACAGTGTCATGCAGTTAGCATACAGTCACACAGGAAGCATGTGCAGAAGAAGGAAATTTAATGTCCTCTGAGTTCAAGCCCAATGTTACAAACACAATTACAAGGTAGAGAACTCCATTCCTGCGTAAGTAATAGTAGGTAATGGATGTATTTTCTTTTTACCCCTTTGGCACACGCAATACATCATTTTCTACTTGAGGAATTCACTGACCCAGAAATGTGGCATACTGAAAATACAGACAGAATTCAGTTACCTTTTTCCTGAATCTGTAGGTCTGCACTAGGAAGGATTGCTTTCCAGCTACAAAATACATTTATTTACCAAAGTCTCACACTTTAGCTTACTCGTGCTCAACTTTACTCCCAAAAGTACAGTGACTTACTGGTTCCTGTATTTACAGGCTCATATTTAAAGGAATAATAAAACGTAGTTGTGTTGTATTTGGTGAATGTGTTTCATTATGTGTGGTTGTTACTTTTACCCATAGGAAATCCCTTGTGTTAGATACCCTTACATTCACGCTCAGGACTAGTTCATGCCCTCCTGGGATGAAGCCCTGAGGAAGAGACTAACAAGAAGATCTTGGCAAGTCACGAAGTCCTTTTCAGGGTCTTCAGAGGCCAGGCAGAAAAATCTGCAACCCTCCCCCCTCAGCCACATGCTGGGACACTTGCTCTGTCAGTGCCAAGGATAATCTTGTTTTACAGCTACCCCTCTATCACTGTAAAAACGAAACAAAGTTATCTGAAAGAGCATGGCTGCTGCAAAAGGAACTTTTATGAGGTTTAATTTCCTCAGAGTATATTTTCAAATAGAAGACCAAACCAAACTATGCATTTCCATTAGTGGCATTACTGCCCTAAACCCCCAAGAACATAAACCAGTAATGATACGACAGCAAGACTATCCATACACAATCAACCCAAAACTCTAAAACTTATGCCCTACAAGAGAATGCTGCAGAGAAATACTGTATCCCTCAGCCATCCTCTAATCACAGTATCTTTAACAGGTATGGCCTGTCATTCACCAACTTCTGTTTGTCTCTGAACATGAAATCTGCCATCCTTTTCTGGTACGAGATCAACTAACATGTGGCTCTGATCTGGTAAAACTGCTAAGACTCCTTCCAACCTCTCAGCCAAACTGTGGATGCCTGCGCTGGGTCTGGCTCATGTTGCTGCCCACCTTCAGAAGGCAAAGTTAACGCAACTCAACCACTGCTTCCACCAGTTCTATGTGGGACTATTTTAGATGAATAAAACTATCTAAATCGGTTAGAAATGAAGAGTTCATTCAGCTGGATTTGTCCACAACATGTGTTAAATCAGAAATTCTATGACTTGTAGGCCCTTTAAGACAGGAGTTGTGCCACTACTTATTTAACAAGGCATATACTTATGCTTATATAGCTCATGCTAATGTCATCTGACTTAAAATGGTAATGAGCACTTAAAAAATTCTGATCAACGAACTATTGGAGACCTCTAAGAAATCAGAAAATAGCACCCACAGGATTCCCCTCCCCCCTTCTCCTTGGAATATTTTGAATATTTCCCGATGTATACCCTAAAAACTGCATTTTTGGCAGATGTCCCACTGTTGTACATACATTGTGGTGAACATGCCATTATTTAGAAACTTACTTTTAATCGGCAGAAAAATCAACGACTGTGATACTATACTGGCAGAATGACTATAAACTCTGAATTGAGAAATGGTGCCCACTTAAGCAGAGTGGGCTTTAGTGGAGCAGAGGATTCAGCGAAGAATCCTGCGGCAGCATTTGGAAAGTTGAAGGATAACAAGATGTTAGGTCTTGTAATTCCTCTTTTCAGCAAAGAATCCTGCGGCAACATTTGGCAAGTTGAAGGATAACAAGATGTTAAGTCTTGTAATTCCTCTTTTTAGCCATTCGCTTCCTACCCCACTTTTGGACTAAAAACCAAGACAAAATGCAAGAGCAGGGCCACACAGAATAACAAGCATCTAAGTCTCTTGTTCTCTTTCCAAGTATCGTAGCCCATTTCTGTCCAGACCAGAGACCCTGCTCCCAGTGACAGTTGCACACTCCTGATGGTCTTTGGAAAAGGAGACCATTACTCTGATCCTTGTCCCACCAGTGAAAACCTTACTACCTTCCAGTCAAATTACCTTTCCAATTTCCCTCCCATCTTCAGCTGTCTGTGTTTATAGATCTCTTATTTCCAGTATTGTGTGGTCTTGTTTGGGGTGGTTTTTTTTTTTTTGCATTTGTTTTGTTTTGTTTTGTTGGGGCTTTTTTTGGGGCTTTTTGTTTTTTGGTTGTTGTGGGGTTTTTTTATTGTTGTTTTTATAATTTTATTTTTATTTTCTCATTCTTTAATCTCACTTTTGTGAAGTCCCTCTCATACAGAGCTTTTGCCAGGCCCACGCAGCGAAGCAGGTGAAATGACTAGCAGGATACAAACTTTAGTACTTTCTCATTGCTTGCTTTCCCTCTGCATGTGCCTATTCCACCTCTGAGTGCACGAGAACGTTACACAATTAATGCTGGGAGAACATGAACCAAAGAACCCTGGTTTCCCACAGACTTATAGTGAGGCTGATAATGAGCTGTAATTGAAACTTTTCTCATTACCCAGACATTTATACAGTCTCTCAACCATGTGAATCGCTGTTTAATAAGAGGCAAGTTCATGTTACAGCCTTTGGGACATTTACAGGATGTCTCAGCCCTACCCAGCTGCCTATTTTCATGAAATAACTTAATTGTATTTGAGATAGATTTGGGTGAAACTGCCCAACAGCTTCAAAAGTTATTGGAGAAGTAAAGGAGACACAGCCAAGCATGAGCGCATAAAGGCCTGTTTCCATAGGAACCTAGAGGGAAAACAGCAATACAATTTGTGAAAAATTTCATTGCCGAGTCACTTTAATTGAAATTTTAAAAATATCCGACCAGCTTTAAATCATGTGCCTTCACACACGCTGCATTCCTCCCGCCTGCCCCCCGTTCAGTGCCCTGCCTGCAGACCCCTGCCTCCCCGTACCCTGCAGGTACAGAACTACGCTTCCGAAAGTCAGGAGGTTGCTCTGCCTGTGTTTTGTCAGTCTCCCCTTCAGATGGAAACTATTTTTTTTAGGCAAGACAAGCTTCTCAGGAAGACGTGCCAACTGCTACACTCCACTGCTCGCACACGTGTCAGGCATATGACAGAACTAATTAAAGGGAGAGCCCACAGGAGGAGCGGGATGCGTATCACCTGCAGAACAACATGCGTCCCAGTGCTTGGGCAGAGCAAGGCTCCGGAGGCTGGGAATGTCGCTCCTTGGCCACCAAGGTCATTTGGAGTTTAAGGCCAAGAAGCAGACGGCAAACTGAGCGAGGGTGGTAACGTGTCGGGTGATGGTAAGTTCTATAGTGGAAGGTGTTACTGCTCTCCTCGTTACACCCTCCTCAGGTGCGGTAACACCCCCTTGGGTACCAGCTCCTGTTTCCTGTGCTGGTAACCAGCGCGAAAAACTGCACCCACCTACAACTCGAGTGTGAGACCTCTGAACAGAGGGAAACCTCTCTGCAAGCGTTTGTAACACCGAGGCACTCAAGTAAAAGGCTGTCATTTGTTCTCCTGGCACAACTTGGAGCCCGGCTGTCACTGGGTCCTT
>NW_009941702.1:16829-17041 GCF_000696875.1 Nestor notabilis | reverse complement strand
TCCCGCCGGGAGCCCTTCGCGCTGACGGGTGAGGAACCTCCCGGATCAACCCAGCGCTCTGCTAAAGACCGGTGAGGTTTCTAAAGGGTCCCCTCCGTGCCGGGCTGCTCGCAGCGCTGCAGGTTCCGCTCTGCCGGAGCAAGGGAAGGGATCGCCGGCTGCAGCCGCGGCTCTGCCGCGCCGGGGGGGCTGGCACAAGATCACGCCGGGGG
>NW_009941702.1:14099-16684 GCF_000696875.1 Nestor notabilis | reverse complement strand
ATGGCTGATGTGGAGAGGAGGACGAGGAGGAGAGCAGGGCACGGGACCGCAGTGGGCAGCTGCCTGTGCAGAGCCAAAGGGCAAGAAAAGGAACCAGCCTGGAGGTTCAATGCCTCTTGCCCTGGCTCCTAAGTGTCCTGAGAGCCTGCAGGCTTTGTGAGCACCTGATCTGCTCCTGAACTATTTGCTATGGGTTGTGTTGAATTGGTTTGTAATAGAAAATACTTGCTCAGTGCCCCACGTGCCTGCATCCCCTCCTCAGGACAAGGATTCCCCTGTGGAGCTCCCCAATTGTTGGAACCCCACAAACTGCACCTCCAGAGGAAGGCTTTCCTCTCTGTAATTCAGAGTGTTGGATGGATTTTGCTGTAGCTGCGTCAGATTCACCCTGAATTTAGCATCTTTCTGTTGACTGGAGTTTTTTAAACAACATGTTTACTGTCTTTTCCGTGTACCAACGAGCACCCCAGGTGCCATCCCATAATTCCTCCTCCAGTGGTGGCTTTGAGGCCTGGTTCATGGTGAGGGCACTGGTTTTGTGGTCATGACTTCATTTTGCTCCTTTCCATCAATATGAAAATGCCTGGGAATGAATCACTTTTGTATGGGAATAAAGAGAGGCGATTTCCTCTAATCCCCTTTAAATAGCCTCCAAATGAGGGCTCCAACAAAGACGACTCGTGACAGACATGATTAAACTAATCTATAGGTAAAGCTTTGATGGGAGCCCTCCCAGCCCAGGTGCAGCCTTGGAGACCCTGCGCTCTCTCCATGCAGCAGGCACAGACCTTGCTGTCACACTTGAATGGGAGCGGAGCTCCTCTGGCCACCTTCACGGTGCTGTTCTGTGTGTCTCTGCCCTGGTGTGTCCCCGTCACCTCCCTGTGACACACCAGCCTCCAGCCCTCACCCAGACACCTTCCCCAGCATCCCTGCACCCCTGCTCCTGGATGCAGCACCACAGTGCAGTACCCACCGAACCATAACCTCTTCTCACCTAGAATGAACAGATCCCCTTCTAGGTCTGATAAAGCCCCAAGGCCCACACAAAGTGTAAGAGTGTGCAGAACAAACCCAGGGTGCCCCATCCCTTCCCCACAGTATGGGAGTGATTAACGTGACATTATTGCTGCCCATCTTGCTTTTGTTTAATTATCAGTTCTGTATTGTTGGTGTCTCTGGAGACCAGATCCGGTGGGAATGGTTGATGGATTATGTATGAAATGCAGGTCAACACGTCCAAGTATTACTGCCTCGTAATTTGCTGCGCCACAGAGGCCAATATAGGTGCTTTGTGTTATTAATTATACCAATATATTTTCATGAGTAATGTGATTAATTAGGCTGTATGTGTTAGTGTTGCAGGCCTCTTCTGTGGCTGTGTTTGTTCTTGGCTGGCTCACAGAGAGGCAGCAAATCCTGTAGCTTGGGCTCAGTCTCGTTCCTTCTCTTCTCTTCTGGAGTGTTCAGGGGGAAAACACAATTCCATGCGCTGCACTTGGCGTGCCAGGGAGCCACGAGGCAGTGGGACAGGGAAGCAGAGCTGCTGCTGGCCATGGCTGGTCCTGGGAGGGATGCCCAGAGCTATGTGCCCGGCGTCAGCATCAGTGCCCGGGACCACGCAAACCCCGAGCAGCAGCAGGATGAGCAGGGAGATGCTGAAGGGCCCTTGGTGGGATCCTGCCCTGGGGCTGCCCACACTGCCCTGACTGGCTCCCAGCAGCATCTCCAAGCCCAGCACCGCACTGGCCTCGCTTTTAGCACTGCAAGGATGGATTACACTTAAAATAACTCACAGAGACTTGTCTGCTCTCACTGTGCTGCTTCAAAACTGTGTCACCCCGGGCTCCTGTAGCTCATTTTTATTCTCCTTTTGCAAGCTCAAAGTGTGGGATCAAATGGTGCCAAGCGTGGTCCCACACTGACAGCTTCCGACACTGCAGGTCTGGGTTCACAGCGCGGTTTTAACGTGTCACGGGCGATACCCCGATGAGCTGGTGTCGGTCTGCACGGTGTGAGCAGGACAAAGCGTCTGCTGTGGGGTGAAAGCCTTCACAGAAAAGCAGAAGCAGGAGCTGGGTGCATTCACTCAGCATCAGGGTCTCATCCTCCCTGGCAGCCCATGGCCTGTGCCCCTCTCAGTGTCACAGCAGCTCCGTGGCCCCCAGCTCAGCATCGCCAAACCTCTGCAGGGTCCTGGTGCCTGTTTCCTGCTCCTCACTCTCAGAGCTGGCTCCCAGCATCACAGCAGAGCTAAAACCTCTCCTGTATTTTGTTTCCATAAAGGTCAAAGAAGAATCATCATCCTTTAAGTGCCAAGAAGAGAACTTCCACCCTCTGGAGCAAGGAGACTTTGAACAGTAAGGCAGCTGCTCTTTCTTCCCACACGGTTGCTGCTCGATTGCATGTACGTTGGTTTTACTCTGGCCATTCTTCCTCCTTCTTGTCAGGAGTCTGGTCACAGGGGTTGTTTCTTTGCTCTTTCATGTAGTTTAGTCACACAGACGATCGTGTTGGTGATGGGGTATTGTCCTGTCTGCGCAGTGATGCTTTGAGATCTCGAGTTGAGTTTCCCATCCAGTTAC
>NW_009941702.1:13686-14033 GCF_000696875.1 Nestor notabilis | reverse complement strand
AGCACCGGGGAGCCCTTCCTGTGGAGCTCAACTGCAGCTCCACTGACTGGGGCAAGCACGAGCCTGTGCTGAGGGCAGTTGGCAGGGCTGGGGACCCCATTCCTGTGTGGTTTCACTGTCTCAGTGGAAGGGGTCACTTGTGTGCTTTGGGGGACCAGGGACAGTGAGCTGCAGGATCAAACCTAAAGGAACCTAAAGGTGGGCAGAAGCTGCTGCAGGTGCTCCCCTCACATTCCCGGAGGGAATCATAGAATCAGCCAGGTTGGATAAGACCTTTAAGCTCATCGAGTCCAACCATCCCCAGCCCTGCCAAGGCCACCACTAACCCCTGGCACTGAGGCCTCGTC
>NW_009941702.1:0-13363 GCF_000696875.1 Nestor notabilis | reverse complement strand
CGGCCAGGCCACTCTTGGGGGTCTCGGAAGCGTCGCAGCCTCAGCTCCATCGTTCAGGCTGTGCCGTCAGGTCAGCCAGCAAAGCCCCCAGTGCCAGGGCTGTTGTACAGGCAAATCCATGCGTTAGCTGGGATCCTGCATGGGAGATGGGAAGAGACCCTGCCGGCAGCTCTGGCGATGGGACACATACTATTTGCATGCTAGGAAAGGTTTGCTATCATGTGTGCTGGTGTGCGGAGACGTACCTGAGCGTGGCTGTAATGCACTGGCAGCAAAGGCGGAGCTGGTGTGGGATGGAGGCACCTCCTGGTGCTGCCAAAAGGCACCAGCACCGGTCCCACGCTGTGGCCAGCACACCCATCCCGCTGTGCCGGGGCAGGGGGTGCAGGAAGCCTGTGAGAACCTGCCGCAGCCACGGGCACGGCAGGGAGATGGAGCAGAGTCAGCAATGGACAAGCCCGTTGCTGAAAACACCTTTTAGAAGCTCCGGTCACAGTCAAAATTAAATCAGAAAATGAACTATTACTCAAAGTGACTCAGAGCTGCTCAAGATTTATACGCTCTGGGCAGCTGGAGCCCCATTTGCCGGGATACCTGGGGAAGCCTCCGCCACTACCGCACCGTGACCGTTTGCAATTTCACACCACTTTAAACTCGCCCTCATTGAGCTTGGGGAGATGAAAAATGTCTTTATTAAGGGAAGTCACAGGTCCCTGCGTGGCTGCTAAATGTGCTTTAATGTTAGTGAGGAGGGGTGCGGGGAGGGGGAGCATCGCTGGTCACGGAGCTCCCGTGGGAGCAACTCCAAACAAAGGATTTCTCTTAGGTTTTCCTACTGTTCTGGCCATCTTGAGATGGTTGGTGGGACTTCGGGCCAGCGAGGTGGCTTCTGGAGCTCTCTGTTGCCGCACGTTTCACGGGTGTGGGAGGAGGTGGCCTCTGATGTGCTGGGTTCAATGTGGAGATGTAAAACATGGGGATGTCGGGAAGAGCACAGGGCTCAGCTGTCCCTGCGGGCCAGGACTGAGGTGTGCATTCCATCACCCATGGGATATTGCGGGTGTTCCCCTTCCCTTCTTTTGTGGCTCCGTTTGTTCCATGTCCATAAATCCATGGCAGTCCCATTACAGCACTTCCTCCTGCTCTCCTGCCCCGGTGCTGTCTGGCTGCTCCGCTGGGTACCAGTCCAACCAGCACCCATTTCTGTAGAGGCAGCAGGGAATATCCCAGAGCGCTTGTTTGTTCCTTGCTGTCCCCATGGGTCAGAGCATCTCTGGCTGCCATGGTCCCACTTTGCCCCACCTCTGGCTGATACTGGGTCACCCAAACTGAACAGCAGGCTATGGAATTAGCTTTTTCAGCAGGAACACGGGTCTGCACCGGTGGGATCCAAACCAGGCAGGATGCAAACGCTTACAAAAGCTGTAAAAGCAGAAAAGAAAACCTGCTTGGGAAGGTCCCACTGGTGGTGCTTCTGCTGGTGGGATCGCAGGGATGCTTCCAGAAGTCCTTGGGCTGCATTAACAGGGAGAGCAAAACCCCACTGCCTGTGGATGGCTCTAATGGAGCATCTGCAGGGTCCCTCCTGCTGCTCTGCAGTTGTGGGGCTGCCCCCAGGCTTTGCAGGGCCCCCCAGTGATGGCCCTTTTGGCACAAGCCCTGGTGATGATGGTGGGCTCGCTGGGCTGCTGTGCTCCTTCTGGACCTCCCGACGGTGTGATTCCTGGTGGCGCTCGTTAATGTGTGACGGATGCAGGTGTGTACAGGATACATCACACGTGTGATGTGCTTTAACAACTTACTCAGTTAAACACACCAGTATTTGTGCTTGGCGCCCATCTCCTCGCAGGGCTCACACCCTGAGCATCTCCCCCCCATACAGCAGACATGGGGCTGTTAGTGCTCCCGCTGCTCTTGTTTCTCCCACAGGCTTCTGCGTCCCTGATGATCTGTCCTTGCGTTTGTATCTTTACTCCAGGAATGAGGCACTAAACCTGGAGCGAAGGCAAGCACAGGCCCTCCTCCCCGCTCATCCAGCCACACAGTTTACACAAGGCGCCGTTATTATCCCCGCATCCACACTCTCTAACCCTGTAATTAGATGCTTAGGCTCTGATTGCCCCATTGTCCGCTGGATAGGTTTAATCATTCTTTTCTCCTACAGTGGCAATTTTGTTCCAATTAATTATTTCAATTTGAACAGCAATAGCTGGTTGAGTTTAGAGAGAAATTAAAAGGGTAGGGAAGGATAATGAAGAATGAGTTAACTAAAGAGAGACTGCAAACAGGGCTGTTGTGTCCCTGCTTCTCTTCCCAACTCTCTCTTGCTCCCCAAAGAACTTTCTGGGCTGGGAAATGTTCTCCCTGGAAATAAGGATCTGGAGTGACACAGAGCACTCACTGCCTGTGTCATCCCTGCTGGGAAGCTTTGTCAGTGGGTCGACTGGAAACAAGGGACAGGCCAGCCCAGGGGGGAAAGTGTTTCTCAGTCAGGCTTTAACCAACGTGTCTTAAGCCCTGGTAGGGGGGGTTTGGGCTCGTTGTGCTGTACACCTTGTGTTCCCCTCCCCAGTGAACACACACCCCAGTTCAGACCCAGCTGAACAGGACCTGGAGCCACTTCCATGAGAGTCTCCTGGGAACCAGCTGCACAGTGAGTGATGAACCAGGTGGGACCCGTGGAAGCAAAACAAGGTGCAAGAGAAAAGCCAGTGTCTGGTCCAGCATTTGCATGTCAGCCCCTGCTGGGAAAGAGCAAAGCTCTCTAGTCCTGGTTCTCTGGGTGGGCTTCACTTGCTTCCTCCCATGAGTGTCCCAGCTCGGGGCTGGAGCAGGAGCAGGAGGCTGGGACCCGGTTGCTGACGGGACCATGGAGCTCTCCCTGCCTCATCCCTCCCCGCCCATGGAAGGCAACACGCCGCCTGTCAGCAGCACCACGGCCCTGCCGTGCCCGCGCTGCCACTGTGCAGTGTGCGCAGTGGTGTGCGCAGCAACATCTGGCAGGACACATTGGCCCTGTGCGTCCTCCCCAATAAAAGCCACTGTCTGAGGGCCAGACACGTGCAGCACATTCCACATGTGGGGTTTAAAGTGCTAAGGAAAATCAGAGCAGGAAGGAGGGATGGTGACCAGGGGGGCTTCACCAGAGTCTCTCCCTTCCCTGAGCATGTGGCAGTGCTCCCAGCTGTGGTGGTGCAGGCAGTGCTGGCAGGGCAGCAGCATGAAGAACCAACCACAGTCACAGCACCCTGTGAGTCCATCTCAAACGCTTCTGGCCTTGATTTCTTGTAGACAGCCATGGCTTTCCTACTGGTGCAGGCAGAGATTTATCCGTGCCCAGCCCTGGGGTTAGTTTACTTGGCTCTGGCTTCTTGGAATAGGAAAGATTTTGCTTTTGCGGTCACTGGCTGGGACAGAACCTCCTTTGGTTTGGGCTCTCTGGCCTCGCTGTTCAGGGCAGGGGCTCAGCAGCACCCCACATACCCAGCCCTGGAGCTCAGCCTCTTGTATGACCAGTGCTCCAGGAGCTGTGTGTCCAAGATGATGCCAACAGTGCGGGGTCCACAGCCCTGGCTGGTTCTGGAGCACCCTAGTGGGAGCCTGCTCGCTGTGCTAGACTGACCCGAACCACCGCTATAAAACAGCCAGTTACAGCCAGCAGCAAGCCACGATCACCAACTCGCTCTTCATTAACCTGGTGGCCATGGGGCTGCTCTCGAGGTGATTTGGGTTGGGACTGGTTTGGATTTTTTCAGGTTAGACAAGGTTCTGAAGGGAGAGGAAAAGCCCCTGCATGTCTTCCAGGAGGTACAAAACTGCTGCCTGTGCAGTTCATGTATAATTCAACGGATTCCAGAGTAGTTTGAATATTTAAATTATGCATGATCAAAGCAATAAAGAAATCTGCATTTCCTCACTCCGAGCCCCCCAGACAATGCTCCCGAGTGTCCCCCCCTCCAAAGGCAGCTCCACGCTCCCAGATCTATTGAGCCTCGTTTGCTCCACAGAAACTGAGCTCGACTGGAAAACTACGGCCGTGGAGTGGGACTGTTCTCTAGTACCTCTGTGATGCAGCACATCTCCAGGCAGCGCCGGTGCCAGGGCGATGGTCACTGCCACGCTGCAGGGCAGGCCTGAGGAGGGGTGATGGGCACAGCGCGGGGTGAAGGAGCCCCACGCTGCCCGCAGCAGTGGCTGGGGAAGCAAAGCTCCCTGGGGCAGGGGAGCTCTGACCACTGGCATGAGAGGATGGAGGGGTCTAGTCCCCCTCTGCTGCTTCCTTCAGGGGCTGCAGACCCATTTCTCCATGGGCTGGGGTGGTGTTGGTCCTCCAGGCTCCATGGATGTGTCCAGCTCCTCTCCTGTGCTCCGGGCTGGGACGCAGCAGCTCCGCTCCTCCGGCTGCAGCCATGGGCAGCCAGGCCTGGGAAAAAAGGGCAAAATACCAACAGAATGGTCCCTCTGCCCCCCCTTCAGATGCTGTAAATTTTCATTAATATTCTGTAATTTAATGATCTATTCCCAAGAGAAAATTAGTCTTCAATTTACAAAAAAATCCCTGTTAATTTAAGCATGATAGCAGGAGAGGGATGGAGTGATGGGGAGACGGAGTGATGGAGCCTGTCCTGCACCTCCCGCACCCCTCAGCCCTGCACAGGGCAATTATGAAGGAGAATTTTAATAACACACTGAAGTCCATCGGAAATCTCCCAACAAAGACTGCAAAGAGGTTCCTGGGGGCACGAAAAGCAATTTCCTCTGGAACAAGAGGTTCTTTTTGAACCAGACACACTGGCTCAGCTGAAGGTTGGTGCTGAAGGACCAGGGGATGCAGGAACGCGCTGGGTGAGCTGTCGGTGCTCATCGTGAAGGCAGTGACCACCAAACCATCCCAGCTTTGACAATGTCAGTGGCTCCAGGGCCCTGCAGCCCCTTTGCCATGGGTAGCACACCCCTGTGTCTGCTGCAGTGGGTCGGAAAGAGGCTGAGCTGGCTCCATCCAGGGGTGCTGCAGGTCCCCAGGCTCTGCTGGATGGGGTGAGGGTGTCCCTGCACTGAGGGCAGGGTGTAAATCCTGAGCATCAGACGGGAGCTGTCTCCTCCACTGGTATGGAGACAGATGGTGGTGGCTTTGCTCATTAGAGGCTGTGGCAAAGGGTAGGTGCTGGGAGGCTCCGTTCCGGGGAAGAGCTCAAGGGGAGCTCATTAACTTGAAGCACCGGGTCCAGAGGGCTCATTTGGCTGGTATCAGTTCACTCCTTCTTCTGGTAATGTGGAAAATGAGGGAGGGGGATCTGAGCCTCTTCTCAGTGGCCGACACTTTGATTTACCCCTTTCTCATTCATGTCCTCTCTTTCAAGCTGCCTTTAATGCTGTTTATTCTCCACAGGTCTTAAGCCTTTCCATGTGGAACATAACCCTTTGCTCCCGTGATACTGCACTTACGGGACAGATCAGACACTGCTACATGTCTTTTTATCCTGGCACCACAGGGATGCTTTTTAAGGGGCCTGTGATGCTATCCTGGTGAGGCCAGGGTGGTCCGAGAGCAAAGCCTGGGCAGGGGGAAGCGGCTTTTGCTCTTCACTGGTATCAGCAGCCATAGGTGTGTATATATTTATGCCTCTCTGACCTTGTTCAGGACTGACAGGGCAGGTTATAGGTTTCCTTTTCCTAATTCAGTACATGATGCCTGGGCCATCATCCATCCCTCTGAGGATGCTGCGAGGGCTGGAGCAGCTCTGCCCTGGAGCCAGGCTCAGAGAGGTGGGCTGGGGCAGCTGGAGAAGAGAAGGCTCCTGAAGGGGACACCTTAGAGCAGCTCCAGTGCCTAAAGGGGCTCCAGGAAACCCGGAGAGAGGCTTTGGACAAGGGCAGGCTCCTGGCTCCACAAACCCAACAATTAATACAGTGTTAACTGCAACCGCATTAATTGCATTGAGCTATTAATGAAGGCAGAGCTGCCAAACCACAGCAAACATTTGAGCACAAGCCTGGAGCGATGCCCTGGCCCTGGCCTGGGCAGGTGCAACGGGGTTTTCTGTCCATGCCCACGGAGAGGACACGGGTTTAGCGCAGTTCCCATGGAGGAGATGAAGGTACCAGCTTGGCCATGGGGGCTGCGAGCCCTGGTCAGCACCTCTGCCTCCCACCCGGGCAGAGTTCAGCACCTCTGCCCACTGACACAAGTGTAAGTGACGTTCTCACAGCCAGCTGCTCCCGAGATGTTGTTAAATTAGAAGGGAAATCTATTTCCTGTTGGGAAAAAAGAGAGGGGGCGAGCGAACTCAGAGTTAAATATAGATATATGATATGTAAATGAACCTGACAACTGAGTGAATAAAAAATGAAGGTTTAAATTATTGAAGGGTAGGAGGAGATGGCGCATGCAAATAGCACTAATGTGGAAAGAGGCAGCGCTCTGAACGGGCAAAGGGGGTTTTGAAACGTAATTATTTCCTTTAAGAAAAGGGCTACATGTATTAAATAAAAGCCAACAGAGCCAGCACATGTTTATTTCAAAAGCCTTTCTTTCCAGCCTCTCGCTTTATTCTCCTGGCTTTTCTTTTCCCCCTGCAAAGCAATGAAAGAAATTGAAGGCTGCTGAATTTTTTAGCTTTCGTTAAAGTAAGATAAATCAAGTTTTGATTGCTACACAAGCATAAGTGAGGCTCAGAGATGGGCACTCAGAGGCTCAGGCTGCTGTTAGAGGGCTGGGAGAAGGTGTGTGCTCATTGATTTGGTGGGGACACGGCTCTTTGGCCCCACAGTTGCAATCACAGCCTGGTCTAGCACGACCCCCTGGAACCGATGGTGCTGTTCAGCCCCTCTGCAGAGACAGTGGACTTGACAGGGCTGTGGACTCAAGTGTGGACTTGATTTAAATGGCAAAGTACCTGTCTCAAGATGTCAGCCTGCTTAAGGAGCTCATTACGACTGTGAAGACACCCAGGTTGCTTTTGCTCTTGTTCCACTACGTGTTGCAGAGAGCACAGGGCAGGAACAGAGGGAGCGCGGGGCCGGGCTGAGCTGGCTCCTCTGTCTGTGGCAGCAGCAGGGCCGGGCTGCAGAGCATCAACAGTTCAATACTGGAAATAGAGACCCAGCTGGTTATTTTTATCAGAGGTAAAGCTGACAAGGAATTCTGGCAGAACGGGCCCTCTGTGAGCGCAGTAAATGTCTTCATTACCTGGCACGCAGCTATATTTATGCCTCTCTGACCCTCCTCAGGACTGACAGGGCAGGTTACGGGTTTCCTTTTCTTAATTCACTACATGATGGCTTGGGACGAGTTGTTAGAGCTATAGATCAAAATGTCATTTATTAGAAGAGTGCCTCCCCGGGGATTCTTATCCTTCGTTTATTATTTGTCGTGTGCTGACAGTGTGCTCTGTTCTGTCTAATCTGTCTCTCCAGCTATTTATACAGCCTCCCTCACACAGCACCTGAGTGCTCCCATTGCTTAAACAATGATGGTTTCTTTCTCCCTTACCTGCTCTGTGAAGCCGGGAAGGGCCTTGGAATTTATGAAGAGCGCAGGGATTTATATTCCCATTCGCTCCTGAGTTACCCCTGGGGAAGGGTCCACCCTGTCCCCCACCTAACCCGTGGTTACGACAGAGCCTAAACACTGCCTTTCTAGTGACCTGAATGTACAAAACTCTGGTTTGGTCACAATCCTCAGGGGTTATGGGCTCACCTTCTGTTTCCCATAGTTCTTCCACCCGCAGCCTGACACTGAGACCAGGCTCCCCTGCAGGATGTCCCCTCTCCTGCCTCACCTGCCCTCACTGCCCCATCCTAAGGCTCTCACCTTCAGAGAGCCACCACTGCAGCTCTCCTTCACTGCAGCCTCGCTTCTCTACGTTTTACATCGCACCCAGAGAGCCGCAGAGCTTGGAAAAAGCAAATTTCCTCCGAGCTGAGACTCTTTGCCCAGGTGAGAGCTGCCAGTGATCTTTCATAACCAAACTACCCATAGATGAGCTGCCCTGTTCTGCCTGGTCCCTCGGTCACGGCTGAGGACTGTGATGGGGCATCTCAAGGGCCAGCCCAGTGCTTGGCAGCTGTACGAGGACCCCCAAGTTCCCACCTTTCTGTGTAAAGCCCATGTGCTTCCCGAGAACCCCCTTCTCCATCCTCACTCAGCGGGACTGCCCGAGTCCCGGGCACCGGAGTGACCAAGAGCAGGCACCTGGTCCTGGGTGCAACCCTCCTCTCTGGGGGCACTGGCAGGACCGGGGGCCCTGTCTCTTGGCTCTGGTGGCTCCAGTGGCTCCCAGTCCATCCCAGTGAGGGCCCTTTCTCTGCTGTGTCCCCATGGCAACGCGCGCTCCTGCCGCAGCGGCATCCTCGGCTTGCCACTTCCAGCACTGCATTTGTATTCCCAGGCTTTGTCTCTGCTCGGCGCTGGCAGGCAGCCAGGCCAGGCATCCATTTCAAAGCAGCCTTTGTGTTCTTGGTGAAATAGCTGCTCAGAAATAGATGTGAGTCAAGCAGCGAGAACACCGTGTTTCTCTGCCTTCTCTCTTGCCCGCAGCCAAGGTGCAGTTGGTTGCTCAGCGGAGCTGGGGTTGGCTCCTACCTGCACCCAGGGAATAGCCCCCCAGAGCACGGATCACCCTGTGAGCCTGCAGGGATGGGGCTGCACCTGCTGCAGAGGGGCAGGAGCAAGCAGGGGGAACATTCTCCTTCTATCTCCCGCTATCCAGGCTTATCCAGTTCCAACCATGGGCAGGGACACCTTCCACTAGAGCAGGTTGCTCCAAGCCCCTGTGTCCAGCCTGGCCTTGAACACTGCCAGGGATGGGGCAGCCACAGCTTCTCTGCTCAACTTGGAACATTGGACCACTGGAACAACTGCTTCTTCCCTCCTGCAGTTCCTGCTTCTGCAGGAATGTCGGTGCACTGCACTGATGAGTGCAACCGGCCGGAGGGTGTGATCCATTAACTGCAGTATCCGTTCTTGTCTGTGGTGGAGTTCAAGGCTTGGAAAACGTGATGATATTACACATCTGCTTAAGTGTGCAGAGATACAGGCAGAGGTATGCATGCACACATTGTTGTGTCAGTGTGGTTCAGTGGAGACCCACAGTCCAGGCACGGACTGGCAGCACGGGCATGGCATTGCATGAGGACACTTCCCCACCTGGAGACAGTCCCCAGAGGTAATAAGTGCCAGAGCTCATGCTGTGGTCTATGGTGCTGCTGATAAAGTGTCTTCTGACCCCATTTTATTCTCTGTAATTAGGAAATTCAGCAGACGAATTGCTTTCTGAAGCCTAAACCAGAGAATATTTCTGGCACAAAAAGAAACGGTCTGTGGTGGAGTGGAAATCGTTTGTGCTATTGTCAGAGAGAAGTGCAATAGAAGTGAGATCTGTTAATCTGGTGCTGTGTGAGGAAGGGTGGTTGTTGAGTTAGACAATCAATAAGCATTGATTACAGAGAGGCTTACTCCTGCTAAACATGGTGGAGGACAGATGTACATAAACAGCAGCCCCCGGCCAGGCAGGGTGTGCATCCCTCAGGGTGAGGGCCGGAGCTGCCCACTGTGGCTCCTGTTCCTCTCCCATGGCTCCGATGGTTTCCCTGGAGAACTGGCTCATTCCCTCACCAATTCACCAGCCAGGATCAACACTGGTGGAAGGGCCTGAGCTCTGCCCTGGGAGCAGCTGGGGGGTTGAAGGTGGGGGAAGCCATTTCCTCCATGAACTTCAGTGCTTGCATGAGTCCATGGCAAATATTGGGATGGGAGGGTCTTGGATGCATCATCCACATCTTGCTGGTGGCAAAGAAGGGCAGTGCTTTGTAGCTCTGTGGGCTCCCCAAATAGTGCCCTGCTGCTTCCTGAAATTGTCTTCTTATTTCGAAAGGACCTAAAAACAAGGTAGAAACAGCCATGCCTGTGAAAGAGACACCAGCACACGGTGACCTGGTAGACTCTGCGCGGGCAAAATCGGCTGAGCTGGATGCAGTGGCACACAATGCCCAGGGGATACATGGCTGGACCCCACCGTGGTGGCAGCACCTCAAGGGAACCTTCAGGGCAGGGGGGGACTCTGGAACCAGCCTCCACCAGTAATTTGGACTGGGCTGTAACTTGCTGGACTGGCAAAAAGGGGAAGCCGCAATGAGCCCATCAGTGTGATTTCCTTTTGGAGTGCAGTGCAGGCCTGGTAGATAAATGGAGATTGGAAACGTCTCTTGCACTGCACCACTTGAGAGGCCAGGGATGTGAGGCTGGCGTAATTGGCTGGATGCAGAGTGAAATCCAGGCTCAGCGATTCCATTTTGCAGTTGGCAGCCTTCCCAGGCGCAGACCAGGGGAAGCAAGTCGCACTAGCTGTAAAGCACACAGAAATTCTTTATCTTTCATAATTTTTTGCTGATTTAAAGGGTAGGATTAAATTCTCGCTTAATAACCCCAAGTGCCTGCTGTCCCCTGCTCGGATCACTCTGTGTGCGGGTGATAATGCTGGGAAGGGAGCCTGGAGGCAAGGCAGCGCTGCTGCCTCTCCTCAGCGCAGATCTAATGGCTGTTTGCTTCTGACGGTGTCTTTGCTCCCGCAGCCTGTGAAGCAGGCACCGACTGTTTAATCACAAGCCTTAGCACAAGATGCTGCTGCTTCCCAGCTCTGTTTGGAAGGCAAGACGAATACTTTCTGTTAGCGACTTCCAACTTTGCCATTTGGGGTTTCTTCCTCCTAATGAAGGATCTTACAGAGACCCAACTGTTCCTCACTAACATAAAGAGCCCGATTTACTTAACAGAGCGGCTCCCAGGCAGGCATTGTTTTCATGAGCAGGCACTGCTGTTCTGCACCTTTAGATCACCACTTCTTACCATCGCCTGGGCTATTTTTAAATCCTGTAAATGAAGGCTCTACAATGAACAAGGAAATGAGCCTCCGCGCAGAGGAGCACACAGAGCCTCTGTGTTAGCGAGAAGACTGTTTTCCCTTGTCTGTCACATCAGCTCATTTAGATGGTTTAAGTCAAGTGCAATATTGAAAACAATCTGTTTTGCTCATGACAGCGTCTTCATTCTGTGCAATGATGCTGAATGGAACAAGCGGCAAAGGGTTATTGACGGCAAATCCTCATGTTCCCAGGCCTGCCCTTCTCGGGTCGCCTGGAAAAAGGCAGCCCCTCGCTTTATTTTCCCCAGACATTAAGCAGCAAGGATCTCACAACGCGTCGGCTTTGCAGCTCCGCGCCGAAGCGTTCATTTTGCGTGGAGCCCTGACAGCAAACTGCAGATGAAGGGCAGGGTGGAGGGGGTGGGAAGCACTGAAATGGCGCCAGCTCGGTTTGAACTGCGTTCACTCGGTGCCTTCCCTGCCTCCCGCAGCTCAGTCTCTCGCTCTGACTGTGTGGAAATCCTAATTAAAAAGCTAATGGGGATGTGGAGGCGGGAGGACCCGGGTGTGTGCCGGCCTGGCAGGGGGCAGGTGGAGGCTGCTGTTGCTGGGCAAAGGTATTTGGGGATCACTGCCCAGAAGGGCATGTTTCCCGAGTGGTGAAAGTGTAACAGCACAGATCCATCCTTGGCAGCTGTCTGGATGCAGGGCAGGCCGTTTGCCCTTGAGCAGTGGTTTCATTATCCCTCATTTCATGTACGACCATAGTGCTGTGGAGCCACTCAAATGCAACGAGGAGATGGAGGGGTACGTAGTAGAGGGCTAGTAAATGCAAAGGATCTGCTGACAGCGTATAACCAGCTGTACTTACAGGCAGAATGGAAGCAATCGCTGCAGCGGTCCAGTTGCTAGGAGCATGTGCATAAATAAAATTAGAGAACAATCTAAAACAATAAAGAAAGCTGCAGACCTTGACCGTGAATTTTACTGACAGTGGCATAATGCAGTTAACGAAATGACGTAACATTTATTAGCCTCCTGAACTGAGGACAGACTCAACAGCAGTCCTCCTACATCAAGCCTTTAAAGACAGATAAAACAGAACTGCTGTGAATGAAACGGTAACAGGAAGCTGAATCACACGTCAGGAAATAATGGCTTTCAGTTATACGCTATTACATGGCAATCCCAACTTCTTCTTATGAACAAAAATAAACAAGGCCAAATTAACTTACGAGTTATTAATAGAAGCTGAGAAACCGGTTTCAATTTGTCACTGCCCTTTTAAGTACATCAAAGATAATACGATCGCTTTAAGCGTGTGCATGTTTGGCTCACAGCAGTGCACACTGTATTATTCAGCCTCCAAGAAGGGGACAAAAACACCCTTACTGGCTACACTACGTTGTCATAAATGCTTATCTTTAATAATGTAGGATCTTCCTTTGCTGAAAAATGCTCTGCTCCCTTTGTGCTGGCAGAAAGACAGCTGATATTGCAGCAGATTTCCAGAGACAATTGCTCATTCGTCCAGAGCATCCATTTATTGTGCAGGTGAATAAACCAGCATTCATTTCTCAATTCATTAACAGGAATGCTTGTGATTATGGGCAAGCCTGGTGCAAACTGAGACCAAGAGCTTCCCTGTGCTAACAAACCCCCTTTCCTCAGTAGCTCTTGCAGCCGAGCAGAGGGGAGGATGCTTATTCCCATGAGAACAGTGGGAGCTGGGAAGAGAAGCTCCACAGCGTGTTTAAGGCTCTTTGGCAGAGATGCAGCTACAAGTGTGATGAACCCTCGCTACCGGTGTACCTGGCACGGCAGTAACTCCGCCTCAGCTCCCTGTCTAAGCAGACACCCGTTATCTGCAGACACTCATTTACTATCAGTTGGCTGCATCTTGCTGTAGGCACTGCAAATCGGAAGCAGAAATGAGCCGTAACGTTTCCAAACGCAGGTGTGTTAAATGGACTCAGGAGCTCCAAAGCAACACTCTAAGCAAGCTCCTTATTCTACATTTCCTAATGGTGCCAGTAATAACACTTTAAACCGCCAAAAGCACTTAAAAAATGCTTTCTTGCCGTTCTCCATGGTGTGACTTCCTTGCACCGTGGTCCTTAATTCTCCTCCCGTATTCCATGTCAGTGCTTTGGCTCCTTTGCTTTGGCTCAGTTAGTTTCTGGGACACTGGTGCCGAAGTCAAGCACAGAGACACGGGCCCGGCTCGTCTCTGCCTCGCTCCTCATCTCACGTACTCGCCGCTAGACTCCCTCTGTGTACTCTGGGGATTAAGCCGTGTGTTCACACAAATCAATTTCCACCTCGGTTCGCAAGCGCTGGGCACTTTGCCATCCCCTCCCTCTGCCTAATAAAGCCCGTGGAAGGAGACGAGGCCGGTCTAACCCTGTGGTTATTTACACACTGACACTGGCAGCCCAGAGCTGCGAGCAGCGCCCCAGCGGCGCCTCGGACCCGGCCGAGCTGCCCGTGCAGGGAAAGGT
>NW_009941701.1:1484-1811 GCF_000696875.1 Nestor notabilis | reverse complement strand
CCCGGCCACCACCTCGCTCAGCAAGAAAAGCCGTCAGCTACTGCAGGCTGCAACCTGCTCCACCAGCAGCCTCTCCACTTTGCGCCAGTGTCAGCGACTCGGCCATCGGCAGCTCAAGCACCAGCCAACGGCAGCTTCTCACAGCTGCTGCCCAGCTGCGCCGTGTTGCCAGTTATGGCAGCAGAGCTGCATGGCCACGGACCTGTCAGTCTGCCCCACTCAGGGCCACAGCCTCTGCCCCCACAGCTAAGAGCTCAGGCAGCATGAGCGCACTCATGCGCAGTTGCAGCACTGGGAGCCAGGGACCCCGCCAGCAGCCAGCGGGAT
>NW_009941701.1:0-1409 GCF_000696875.1 Nestor notabilis | reverse complement strand
AACGCGGGGCGAGGGCCAGAGCCCCTGCCAGCAATGACAGCGGCGGGCAGCAAGGGCAGCCTCAACAGCAAGTCGCTGGGGCTGCACCAGAAGGTGTTTCTACAGAGCCTGCCCCTCCTGCCCAACATGTTCAAGCCTTCAGAGCAGCCAAAGGGGAGCTGTCTGGCCGGAGCTCCTGAGAAGTACCTAGCACCTCTCCCTCCAGTGGCACCGGCAAGACCGTCCTGTGAATTTGGCAAGCGGGAGGCAACAGCACAGGCACAGAGACAGGCACCTGCCCTGCAGAGCACCGAATTAATTGGCACAGCTCTGCAGGTGACAGCCGTGTGCAAAGAGAGGAAGCCCCTGCTCCAGTCTGTGCCTGTGGGCCAGGGAACCGACCAGCAGAGCATGGAACACCAGGACATGTCCCAAAGCCATGTGGGTGAGACAAGGGCACCAATAAGGCCCGCAGCAGTTGAGGACACCGAGTGTCCTGTGGCTGCAGAGCTTCAGGAAAAGCCCAGCACAGCCCCTCTCAGCCCACAAGAAGGCAAGGGTGGAGAAGACCTGGTTTCTCCCATGTCTGGAGACCATCAAGAAGAGGCCAGCAGAGCCAGTGTCTCCCTGGCAGAACACGTGGGTGACAGGACAGCTTCCTTGACAGAGATCCCTGGGGTAGAAGCTGGAACACCACACCTTGCCCCAGGAACGGAGGACGAAGGAGAAGCAGCAGCTTCTCTCCTGGCTCAGGAGTCTCAGCACCAGGTGAGTGACACACGTGTGGTTGGCGCCTGGGAACCCGAGGTGCTGGAGGCAGCCCCAGATTCCAAAGCGTGTGTGGCACCAGGACAGCTTCCTTGACAGAGATCCCTGGGGTAGAAGCTGGAACACCACACCTTGCCCCAGGAACGGAGGACGAAGGAGAAGCAGCAGCTTCTCTCCTGGCTCAGGAGTCTCAGCACCAGGTGAGTGACACACGTGTGGTTGGCGCCTGGGAACCCGAGGTGCTGGAGGCAGCCCCAGATTCCAAAGCGTGTGTGGCACGGACATTGCTGGTGCTCCCTGTGCCCGCTCACTCTCCCCCCCCCCCCTGCCTGTGCTCTTGCTCTCCCATCCCACACCCGTCCTCTGGAGCAAAGGCACGGAAGGAGAGCAGCCCATGAGGGATGTCCCCAGTGAGCAGCCGTCAGCAGCAGCCACAGCGCCCAAGTGATGGGACAATGCACCACCCAGCCCTGGTGCTTGGTCACAGGACCACAGGGGAGAAGGCAGCCCATTGCACGGCACCCACACAACCACCTCCAGCCCCAAGAGAGACACGGCTGCGGAGAGCTGTCAGCTCATGATGTTCTGCTGTGTGTTACAGGAAGAGCCAGCAGACGTGCCCCAGAAAGCGGAGGAGTGTGGAGAGGACATCGACACCATCA
>NW_009941700.1:0-13026 GCF_000696875.1 Nestor notabilis | reverse complement strand
TATTTCTGATAGATTTTGACAACTTTTAAATCCATGTAAGAAACTATTTATTTGTAAGGCTTTTTAGTGGGGTTATTAATTTAGATTTAAGAACGTGGAAGTTTTCAATTGTTTTCATAATGTATGTTTTGTGCAGTGGAGAGCCACGTTAATTGTGATTATACTAGACTCCTAAATTTGATATTCAGGTTGTAGTCTTAAATAGGGGTGAGATGCATTATTAATTATTTTTAAAGTAAGGCATATGGAATCTTATTTTTTCTTTCCTGCTTTTTGCCCAGAGAAGCTGTGGCTGCCCCATCCCTGGCACTGCCCCATCCCTGGCAGTGTTCAAGGCCAGGTTGGACGGGGCTTGGAGCAACCTGGTCTATTGGAAGTTGTCCCTGCCCATAGCAGGATGTTGGAACCAGATGATCTTTTAGCTCTCTTCCAACCCCAACCAGTCTGTGATTCTATGATTTTTTCTTTCCACATCTTCTCCTGCACAGATCAACTGTTCACCTACTCCAGCATCTATTCTTACCATGTCTGAACCAGTTGGGATGCACATCTTCTTCCAGCCATGAGGCTGGACTGGGTGCTTGTTGCTGGGTCCCCTGAATGTAAAGAGAATATTTGGGTGTTTGTCAGTAACATCCACAAAGAAAGATTTCCAGCTTTTTGAAGTTAACCTTGGTAGCAGAATAGCAGGAAGTAGCAGTGGTGTGTAAGAGCAACACTGGACACCCATGGATACCCATTGGTGGTCTGCCAGCTGGGAGGAAATGCTGATTTCTCTCTGCGTCCTCCCACTGTGTTGTCCTTTTATTGAGATGAAAAATGTGACTTTGGCAGCCAGAGGTAAGTCTTCGTGAGGAGTGGGCTGGCAGGGCTGGGAACACGCCTGGTTTGCTTCCCTCACATCTCCTCAGCACTTCCACCACCTCCTTGATTCATCCGAGTGTGTCACTGCATGGCAACAGGCTTGTGGAACACCCACGACACGTTATCTGTGGCGGGAGGAGAGAGAGACTTGCTGAGGAGCTGGAAGCAGCAATTCCTCTGTGGGGGGTGAGTGTGGGATCAGTGTCACCGATCCCACCCAGGGCTGGAGCTCAACCACTGCCATAGCCACCACCCCAGCCCAAAGGGGGCTGCTCCCATGGGGGCAGTGAAGGGTCTCCCTGCTGCTGTCCTTCCCACAGCCTACAGTTTAGGACCTGCTGGCTCAGTGAGCAAGCCATATGGCTGCTGAAAGGTAACGGCTATGAGAGGAATACAAGTCTCCCAAGCCTATCCCAGCCTTCCCTGCAGACAGCCAGACTTCCTGAACAAGCTGCTCTGCCCTCCCCATTTGCAGGGGAGGCACGTGGGGCATCAGACCCAGCACCAGGATAGTGGCAGTGCCAGTGTAGGTAGTGTCACACCACTGCAAGGTGGGGCGTTTGGTCCCATCATTGCCTCTGCCACAACTGACCACCACCGTGGCATCAGGTCAGCTTCTTTCTGCCAGGGCTTGGCATCCAGCTGGCAGAACTTGGGATCTGGGGCCAGATGGCGTGGGGGAGAGTGCTGTCTCTCATAGCACCTCTCCAGAACACCCTTCCTCTTCACCCTTGTCTTTCTTCTGGTGAGAATCCCACCTCCCATGTCCCAGAAGGGAATATGGACAGCGGTATGAGCATCAGCAAACCCACAGTGAGGCATGGTGGCACCTTCTGCTGAGCTCAGCAGAGACAACCCCAGCCTCTTGTGAAGTCTCTGAAGCAGGGTGAGTGTCCTGGAGCCATGGGCTTCATCTGAAGGCCACTCAGAGCAACAGAAAAACTCAGCATGTGGGTATCAGCCCATCTGTCTCGTTCCACTTAACTTTAGACATCCACCACGAAGACATCTATACGTGAGAAGTCTCCCCAGGCTCGCTTTCCAAGCCCCTGCCTTATTTCAGATGTCTTCTTTAGGAAGAGATGCATTGAGCCCTTGGACAGAGGCTCCGACAGGGGTGCCTCCTCCTGTGGGCTGCTAGCTGGTGAAATACCTGCACGTCTGGCAGTGAGCAGCTAAAATGTACCCACACCAGGTCTTTCCTGCAGCCTGGCTGTCCAAGTCCACTCAGTGCTGCCACCTGCACAAGCAGATCTTCGAAAAGACCAGATTTCACCAAGAGCCAAATAGCAGTTTGTTTAGTGGTTATTTAGAGAAGATGGACAGTGGCACTGATTTCATGAGTGCAGTGTCTCCCTCCACACACAGCACATCACATCAGATGTTAAACAGCTACACTGGGCACGGAATTATCACATTAACAGCAGAGGTATCAGAGAATACTGGGAAGTGGGCTGACTACCAGAGTTATGCAAAGCATCTGCATCTAACCTGGAGACGATTTCCCCATGTAATTACTGTGATGTTAAACATTGTTACATAATGATTACAAATTTCAGGTCAAATACCCCGTACGTCACAGAAGCATGGTGTGTTTTGACATTTATGGGAATACTTCTTATTTTTAGTTAGCTTGGTTACCATGGCAGCCAGAAGAAGTCTGCACTAGACTCAGCTATACATTAGATTTTGGCTTCCCACTTGATACAGCCAAAAACTTTTCAACTGATTTCCCCAAAATTGTCAGCAATAAGCTGACAGAGGTGGAATGAGGCTTGAAAAGAAATGGTCCTGCACGCTGGTCTGTAGTGGGAGAGCTATTCCTGAAGCCGCTCTCTAATGGCTGTGTGAATGCAGGCGCTCATTATCGCATCAAGTTTTACTTATTTAGACATCTCAACAAAGCAGTCTGTACTGCAGAGGTTAGAATGGGTTTAGATCATGATGAATGAGCTGTGCTCTGCTCAAAGCAAGAAGACATTGTCTGAAAAGAGGAATATCCTGCAATTACCTCGGGTCCCATTCCTAAGCTGTGCCTCGGGCACTGCGGGAGCCGTGGCCAGAGCTGCTGGAGTTCACCAGTGGGGATGTCACCCTGGTGCACCAATAAAGGGTGGCTTTTACAGCTCTCCTAATTGAGAAACAAGATGCAAAATGCCTTTGCTGCCCTCCTGAGCCTCTCAGCCATTTAGCACACTGAGAAATGATGGAGGGTGGCTGTGCTAAATAACTGCCCATCGGCACTGCATTGCTCCCACGCTCTGCTGGATGGAATAGCTCCGGCTGCTGCAGGCTCACCATGGTGCAGTGCCTGCTGTGCTGCAGCTGGGCTTGGCTTCTCCTGGAAAGCCTCTGGAGCTGGAGCACTGCAGAGGCAAAGGAAGGACTCTGTATTGCACCTGCAGGGTTAGGACTAGGACACGGAACCCCTTCCTCTGGTAGGGAACAGCCACTCTATGGCAGTGGGAGGCGACGCAGAAAGCAGGGGGTATAAAGCACCCCATCACCCATCACTGAGGGATGGTGTTGGGATAGACTTGTCCCTGACATCTGCACCCCCAGAGGTGGGGGTTTTGAGCTGGGGCGTTGCTGAGGATAACCTCCCCAGTGAGAGGCAAGGATGAAACCTAATGGGAAGCCAGTCTGGCATGTGTGCATGTGCTGAATCTCTGCTGGGGGAGAAAATGATCCCATTAGCCTTCCAGTTACTTTCCAATGAAACATGGTAATTCATTACAGACATCCTAGAACTGATTACCACTTAAGAGCTCAGGAAATCTAGGGCTGCCCTGAGCCTCCTCTCCCGCAGCCAGTGCAGACCGATGCACCCTGGGTTTGGTACACACATGCCAGATCTCCCCAAGAGATACAAGGAAGCAACTGGGAAATGGGCAGTCTCCAGCAGGACCTCAGGGATGAGACAGAAAGGCTTTTTCATGCTGACCTGAGCGGACAGTTTGGAGGCACAGAAACCTCCCTGGTGCCCAGCCAGGACCTAGGCAAGATGCACATTGCAGGTGGAGCAGACCAGCCCATGCTGGATGCTACGCATCTCCTCTGGCCAGCTCCTGCGTGCCTCCCCTCACTGGTGCTTTGCTGTGTGTGTTCTCACACACAGGGGCAATTTGATTTTGTTACTCCCCAGCTGCTGGTTCAGCTCTGGAGCAAATGGGGTGACCTGGCTCCCAGGGCTGCTCAGCCTCTCTGGCCACATATGTCCACACACATTTTGAGGGGATCTAATCCCCCAGTGCCCCAGACTCTGCTTTCAAAGCACCATCACTGCTGAATCCTAGCACTTTCATAGCCTCCCATGAGCAGGCAAGGCCAGGCAGGTCCTGGTTATGGCCGTTTTCCCAAGACCTTTGTGCTCTCTCCCTGCTCCCCTCATTGCAGCTCCTGCTGGGGAGTATCTTATGATACCCTCAAACTCTCCTACATCACCACCAGCTTATCTATCCTGACTTCTGTGTCGCCTCTCCAAGTGTACCCAAATGCCTGGCTGCTTTCTTCTGGGTTGCAGCAAATGACACAAGAAGAGACTGGATGTGAAGTTACATTTGTGGAACCTGGATTTTGCCTGGGCGCAAATCCCCTCCTTGCAGTTTCTCCTCCCTTTTGCCAGCAGTGGCTCACACAAGGTGACCTGAATGCCCCACCAAGCCTCTGAGTGTCGTACCAGTGCACACACCTCCATCACATGGATTGCTGCTGGAGAAACCCAACACAGACTCATTCAGCACAGACAGAACCCATGCTGATTGTCATGAACACCCTGCTAGGTCTCTGCAGGTGTTACGATCCCCTATGGCAGGATCCTGTTATGGTTAAAGCAGCCTTGAATTGTTTGTGAAGCTGATATATTTTGGTTGGAGAGTTTCCTTTTCAACTCTGAAGACACAAGAAATATCACCCCTTCAGCACATTTTCTGAACCACTAAATGCTTCCCAGATGAGCCTTTAGGCAGCAGAAAAAAGGAGGAAGGCAAACCCAGCCTGTGGGAGGAAGGACAGAATTTTTGGGTGGGATGACTTTAATATTGCTGTTTTCCAAAATGAGTCACAGGCCAGGGAAGGGGGACATTAATCTCAGGGGGAGATGAGTAAGTGGGCAGCATCAAAGGCAATGGTCAAAGGAGCATCACAAATTATGCTTGCAGCTTAGCTCATCCCATGTATTATCAGTGGTTTCTGCTCTCTCTCCATTAAAATCAGAATTTTTCCACTGCCTCCCCAGAGTAAAAAAAAAATAAATAATTTTTAAAAAATGATGTCACCTTTGAAAGCAACCATCAAATTTAGATTTACAGATTTTTCAATACAGCTCACTCTGAGGCATCATTTAAGCATTTAGCTTCTCTTTCGCAGTCCTCCTGCAGCAGTCACACATCCCTGGGTCCGGGCATATCACCAGGCTGGGAGTTACCTGATGGAGCATCTTATTTTCAGAAGTGATTTTCAGAAGATGTTTTCAGGAGGTGACCGAGAGGCACTGACCCCTCAGGGCTCAGCCACCTGCTGATGCCCACCGGTCACTTCTGGCATCACTGCCAAAAAGTCCTCAGAGAAGAATAACAGTTCTTCAACATTTGCGGTTTTATCCTTACATTGTGCTACCACTTAAGTGCTGGTTTTCATAAGGAAAGTGTGTGTTCAGTGATTGCAATTGAAGTCTGTGAAAGATAAAAAAATCATTAAATACACTGCTGATGTTCTCGTTGGCCTCCCTGACAAAGAGACACGGCTGCCCAGAGCATGCCCAGAGCACCTCCCGTATGAAGACAGGCTGAGAAAGTTGGGGCTGTTCAGCCTGGAGAAGAGAAGGCTGCATGGAGACCTCATAGCAGCCTTCCAGTATCTGAAGGAGGCCTACAAGGATGCTGGGGAGGGACTCTTCATTAGGGACTGTAGTGGTAGGACAAGGGGGAATGGCTTTAAACTTAAACAAGGGAAGTTTAGAATAGATATAAGGAAGAAGTTCTTCACAGTGAGGGTGGTGAGGCACTGGAATGGGTTGCCCAAGGAAGTTGTGAATGCTCCAACCCTGGAGGTGTTCAAGGCCAGGTTGGACAGAGCCTTGGGCAACATAGTTTAGTGTGAGGTGTCCCTGCCCATGGCAGGGGGGTTGGAACTAGATAATCTTAAGGTCCTTTTCAACCCTAACTATTCTATGATTCTATGCAGCAGCCTCAACCACCTCCACAGGTTACTCAGAGGGGTTTAAGAAGTTATAAGCCAAGGGCTCATTTAGCACCCACTCTGTGCGGGTGGCAATGAAAAACTCTCTTGGTGTAGCAGGCACATAAGTCTAGAGATGTTGCTTATCAGCCAGCCAAGCCCTGAGTGCTGTTGTTTGGGGAGTAGGGGCAAGAGGGAAGCAGTCAGATGCTGACTCCAACTGTGATTCAAGTAGCTCCTGACTCAGGGCCCGCCAAGGTCAGTGAAAAGTTTCCTCCTGAGGTTGGTTCAGCCCCAAGCTCAAAAATGGGCAAATCTCCTGTGACTCGATGAGTGCTGCTTTGTCTGAAACAGGAGTTGCAGTTCTGTGACTCTATGGTGCTCATGCCACCACCTTGATAAGGAATTCTCACTCGCTACTTCCCAGCAGCTTTGCCTGTTTCCTACACAGCAGGAAAAATTCTGACTTTGAGTGTTTTGCCATTGGGAAGCTCTCCTATAGCTTCCAAAATCCATCTAGCCCCAGGAAACCTCATCACTATCCCAGGAAGCTGCTGTTTGCTGCCAGAAGTGAGGCAACAGAGCTGGCAACAGCTTTCAGACCACTGCAGCAGGCTCTGAGCGATGGAAAGCAACTTGGCCCAGGCAGGGGGAGACTGATTCGTGAGAACTGGGTGTCAAACATCCAACGACTTGGAGGTTTGTCTACAGGCACAAAGTATTTCTTGGATCCTACATGTTAAGGCAAGTTCAGCATTTTGGGCAACAGTGGGGGAGTGTTTATACCCTTGTAGGAGTCAATTAAAGGTGTACTGCATCCCCTCTCAAGTGAAAACAAACTGAGGTTTGACTTCTTCCCTGAGGGGAACCATAAAAACATATCCTTAGCATCTACAGTGGCCATCCAAGCCGATGATCAATCCTAGTGGGATTTTCTGTGCAAGGACCTTCAGGTGTCCGGGAAACATGAACAAGTCCTCAAAGCCCCTCTCACTCAGTGGTTGTCGCAGCCTGGTTTTCCCTGTTGTGTTCCTCACGCTTCTGTGTTTGGGATATTTCAAGCCTGAGGAGGGGGCTGGTGAGAGCAGACGTGGGTTCATGTTTGGCTACAGGCACAAGGTACTTCTTGGATCCCTCATGTTCTGACAAGTTGGCAACAGTGAGATCAAATGGGCAAAGATGCCACATGGGTTCAAAATGAAGGTCAATCATCCACAATAATTTGGCACTTTTCCTTGAAGAGACCTCAGGAACAAATGGGAGGTGGTTTCACCTTTCTGAGATTCTTCAGTGCACCTAAAATACTGCTTGGAATAAATGATATAACCAGTAAGAAGCTCTGGAAACTGTGATGGGAGGCAGCTACTGCTGGAGCCCTGGGATCCTCCTGGACATCTCGACAGCATTTCTGCTGCTGCTGATGGTGCCAAAGATGAGTGACCTCAGCAAATGCGCTAACGACACAAAGCCAGGAGTTGTCCTCAGCACCGAGAAGAAGCAGGGTATGTTGAACAGTCTGAATGACCTGAGGGAGTGGAATGACAGCGAGGATATGGATTTCAAGGTCATGCATGCTTGCAAGTATTTTTTCCTGCTGTCAGCCAAGAGCTCATCCATTCAGAATGACTGAGGAGAAGGAGGATCAGGGTGTATTGGTTGATGACGGGATGAATTATGAGCTGCCAATGTCTTTAATAAAAAGGCAACTCTAACCCTAGGCTGTGTCTGCTGAGATGTTTCTAGTAGACACAGAGAAACATGAGTGTTCCAGCACAAAGGGCTGGAGAGGCCCCATGTAGCTGATGAGGTACCACACATGGTTATCTCTCGTCACGAGAGAAGAACACATCTCCAAAGCCTGAAGCCGGTTTCCCATGTGGCAGTGGAAGATCATCTGCTTGCATCAGACACCTGAGGCCTCTCCAGCATCAAAGGGGCACCTTTGGGAAGGCCCTGGGGCACCCCAGCCATGTTCTGACTCCCTCCTTTCAGGAAGGGAGCCCTGACCCCTTGTCCACTCATATTTATCTCCTCAAAGTGTTACAGGAGTGTGATGAACAAAGGAGACTGCAGATCTCTTTGTCTCAGCTCATTCCTCTATTTTATTTATTAGTTCTAGCCCAGCTCAGAGCCTCATAAATCAACCTAAACTCACCCTCCCAGCTACCCATTACCTGCACACACACTGCGCTTGTATGCCATTGTCTGTCCAGTCCACCTCTCCCCTTGAAATAACTACCCTGGACCTGAGGACCCTGTGCAGTATCGGGGGGAGCAAAGCGGGGAGCAAATCTATCACCTTGCTGAGACCCACCTGTGGGAAGATGCAGGCAGGCTCCCTCTTTGCCCAGTGGATGGAGATCGATCATCATTGCAGGGATGATGCTGGCAGATTAATTAGCGACAGAGCCTTCAGCTTTGTATCCCACTGCTCCTCGCTCCGAAGATGTGAATGCTATTGATTCCCTGAGTCCTGCCTTCCTTCTATCCTGTAATCCTTTTTCTGGTGGGGACCTTGGGAGTCGATTTTGTAGGGAATGTGTTTGCACATACACATGCATAAATGTAAAACAGTGGAGCTTCAAGAAACCACTGCTGCCCAAAGCAAGTGAAGTTTAGGTTATTTGTCATCAAGGGAATATTAACAATAAGAAAATACCTAGTTGATAAAATAGAGGAAACAACCAGCACCTCTCGGGCAGGGTTCTCAGCTCTCTGTGCCTGCAGTGTCCTGCCCAGGAGCCCTGCATCCCCTGCGGGTCTTGCTGCGGTGGGCTTGGGACCTGCTCTCAGCTGCCCACCTCCACCTTTGTGTCACCACCACCAACACCTCCCTCTCATGGGGATTTCATGGAATGAAATACTGCAGAATTTCCATGGAGAAACACCGAGGTTCAGATCTTTTGTATCAATGTGCGATGAAGATTTTCTATTCCGCAAGATAACTCCAGAACACTGCACACAAATTCTTCCCTCCAGCTCCCAGCACTGGGCAAGTCCTGGTCATTATCCCAACCCTCACCTCCATCCTGTCAGGGAACTGGGGGGGATGAGGGGCTCTCATGCTCTCCATCCCTTTCCCCCTCCCTACTAGTGATCCCTTGGGGCCTTGTGACATCTGCCCGTCTTCTCTTTCCCCATATTTCTATTCTCAAGGAACAACTTGGCGACACAGTGCAGCAGTTGTATGCCATGAGCCAAAGGAGGTGGCTGGGACAGAGGTTGGAGGGGAATGTGGGAGCAGGTCCCAGCACCACAGGCCACGTCCAGCCCTTGCATCACTGCCCAGTTACTGTGGTTTTCTGATCGGTTTAACAAAGCCACGGTGGTGTTGCGATCTTGTCGTGGTCCACCATGTACAATTCAAACAGCATCACCCACTGCCCCCTCTTGCTCCTGTTGATATCTCCAAGCTTGATACTGATTTCTAATCTGTATTTCCAGCAGACAAGGCAAACACACCAGGCAGGGCATGGAGGGGAATGGCCACGAGCAGGCAGTTGATAACAGTGCATGACAACAGTCCTTCTTGTCATTATGAATCACCATGAGGATGCAACAGCACTTACATAGAGCCCCAATGACTGTAATTTATCTCAGCCCAGCAACGACTTCGACATCCCTCGGAGCAGAGGCTGGATGCAGCAGAAACAGAGATGCACTATTCCCACGGTGGGAACTGGGGCCGTTTCCAAAGCTGAGGCTCCTGGCAGAAGACACGTGAGAAAAGCAAGAGCCAGCTTAGAACAAGATGACTTCTTGCTCCTTTAACTTGTAATCGCTGATCAGCAACATTAGACAAATGAATGTTGAAGCTGGGTCAAGTAATTATTGCAGGTTCATAGCTGCATGCTGCACAGTTCTTGGGGCAGTAACAGGTCTGACCATTGTAAATAATACGCAGCCAGAGCACGGGGACTCTTGCCTCATGCTGAGATGAAAGTGAAGACATAAGCTGTTGTGCCAAAAAGAAAACAGCTAAGTGTTTACGACCAAGGGTTGCTTCCAAATGCACTGGCTACATTCCTCTTTGTAGGGCTTTTTCTTCTTTCTTCCTATTTATATGATCAGTGTATCACTACAGCAGAAATGGCATCATATACCTGCCAGGGTGAAAAATGGCCACGGGAAGCAAGAGGCAGAGCAAACAAAGAATGATGGCTTCACTTCAGCAACAGGGCAGCTAAAGGAATGAGAGCAGGAAACAAATGACCAACTCTGAGCAGACATCAAAGGGGAGAAAATGTGGAATGCTCAGCAGAGTCCAGGGGAAGCCATGGTGCCAGTAATCAACATGGAGCCAGCATGAGCTTGGAGAAGTAGACAGGAAAGCACAAAGCTGCATGGAGCAGAGAGAAATACTCGGAAAGTCCTATTCTCCTTTTCACTTTCCCCTCCTTATCAGAGTGAGAAATGGCAGTACCTTCCTTGTGCATCTCAGCTCCTGGGCTTCTCCTCCATCTGAATACCAATGCAGGAGCTTGAAATCCTACCTGCTCGCTGGATCCCAGGAACTGCACAGACCCACTGGGGATGGAAATAACCCCTCCATGCCCCTGCCCTTAGCTGGGCCTGCAACGGATCGGGCCTTGCAAGGCTCAGTCTGATAAATGCCACTTGAATCTCTTCAGTACCTACCCTAGCTGTTGGCTAATGGGCAGGTGTGCAGGGAGCAGTGCATGTGTCCTCATGCTTGCTCATGAGACATCACAGCCCAGGATCAGCAGTCCTGGGCTGCAGAGTCACCCGGGTACTCACAGAGGGATAAATTAAGGATGGCAGTGATAGGTCCCTGCTGCCATCGCCACTCACACCATAATCTACACAAGACTCAGATTAACAGCATGGCTCAGCAAATACGGCTCCTCAAAAAGCGGGATGACAGCCTTGTGTCAGGGCATACTATCCTCAAGTTGGGGACAGACAGCCCTGGGGTGCCTTGAGTACTTCTGCCATCTCCCTGCCATGGAAACAAGTGTGCCCGAGAGCGGTGGCAAGTGCATTACCTGGTCTGAATATTCCAGAAAATAGCCTTGATTGCTGGAGTAGAGGGACCTATACCAGTTCCCAGCACTCTGGATGTGCATGTACAAGCAGCCAGAGGAGAGAGCACCAGTGAATCTTCCCTCTACTCCGCTCTCGTGAGACCCTCACCTTGAGCACTGCATCCACCGCCAGGGCCCCCATCATAAGAGGGACATGGACCTGTTCAAGCAAGTCCAGAGGAGGCCACAAAGATGCTCTGATGGCTGAAGCACCTCTGCTATGGAGACAAGCTGAGAGAGCTGGCCTTGTTGAGCCCGGAGAAGGCTCCAGGGAGACCTTAGAGCACCTTCCAGTGCCTAAAGGGGCTGACAAGAAAGGGATTTTTGACAAGGGCATGTAGGGACAGGACAAGGGGAAATGGCTTTAAGATGACAGAGGAGAGATTTAGATTAGATATTAGTTCTTCCCTGTAAGGGTATTGAGGCACTGGCACAGGGTGCCCAGAGAAGCTGTGGCTGGCCCCTCCCTGGCAGTGTTCAAGGCCCGGGTGGGCACAGGGGCTTGGAGCATGTGGCTGCCCCATCCCTGGCAGTGTTCAAGGCCAGGTTGGACACAGGGGCTTGGAGCAACCTGCTCTACTGGAAGGTGTCCCTGCCTCTGCCAGGGGATTGGAACTGGGTGACTTTTAAGGTCCTTTCCAACCCAAACCATTCTGTGGTTCTATGCCTGTCCCATTTTGTCTGTGCATTTCCAGCACCAAGCAATCACTTCATCTCCTGGATGCCACGAGATCATCCCACCGCTGGGGACCATCACACACTGTGTCAGGGCTGTGAGGGCTTACGAGCCTCACCAGGAGCTCCCCCACCCCCCGCCCAGGGTCCCAGAGCTCCATCCGAGCTCAGGTCTTGGCTCTTGGCCCCAGACTGGTCAAACCCTCAATGACAAGGGCCTGTCAGCATCCAGCCCTCCCCATCTCATGATTACTGGGCAGTTTCTGTGAGCCTGCCTCAGTTTCCCCAGCTTTGCCACCAGCCCCGCTGTGTCACCCCATGTGGTTTGAGCATGAGGATCCCAAAGGCAGTCTCCCCACACCTTCAGTAACTGCCTGTGAATGGTGGCAAGGGCTCATCCTTTCCTTTGGGTCCCATGTCCCACTCACAGGATCAGAAGCCAACCTTCTCAGGCCCTCACTGCCCCCACAGCAGCTTCACAGAGGATCCTCAGCCCCTCTGAGCTCCCATTTCAAGCCACAGGCTGGACTGTCTGTCCCCATACTTTCATACTGTGCATCTCACATCACGGCTTCTCTCCCAAGAGAGATCCAAAAACAGTGACAAGGGAGGCACAGAGCAACTGCGCCGAGGGGCAGCCCCAAACATGTGCAGAGAGGGAAATGAGATAACACAGACATTCCAAGTAATCTTATTTTTCCATTGGCTGAGAAGGAACTGCTATGCCGCACTGCATGTTGCCAGGCTATTTTCAAAGACCTTAGACGACCTTCACAGCAGGCATGGTTGACAAGCCAGCTGCAGGAGCCCCGCCAGGCCCCCTCCCGGCTCTCCACGGCCAGAGCAGCATCCCATGGGATGCTTAAGCTGTGTCCAGGCTCAGGGCCCGCAGTGTGCCAGCCTGCTTATCAACACAGTCGTCTTACACAGATGATTAATAGGAAGCTATAGCGTTACTGAGCCGGTTGCATTTATTAGATACATGTGGCTATTCTAATCACTATTACTACAGTCTCACAACCCAGCGCTTCAGCAGGTTTCAGACCTCCAGCACTCCCAGCTCCAGAAGTCTCCTTGTGCTGTCAGAGGGGAATCTGCTGGAGCCCTGGCACCCGCCCTGGATCACACACACCCCCTGTCCTCTGCAAAACTCCCACCCGAATACACTCTTCCTGGGATGGGGACTCCTTCTTGCAGTCAGGGCCCCATGGCTCAGCCTCTGTGGCCCCACGGCTCAGCCTCTGTGGCCCCACAAAGGCCCCCA
>NW_009941699.1:9086-52512 GCF_000696875.1 Nestor notabilis | reverse complement strand
TGTCAAACGCTTCACACAAGTCCAGGTAGATGGCGTCAAGTGCTTTGCACCTATGCATCAGTTCTGTAGCCCCATCATAGAAGGCCACCAAATTGGTCAGGCAGGATTTCCCCTTAGCGAAGCTATGTTGGCTGTCACCAACCACTTCATTGTTTTTTATGTGCCTTAACATGCTTTCCAGAAGAATCTGCTCCAAGATTTTGCCAGGCACAGAGGTGAGACTGCCTGGCTCCTGGGTAAGTCCTGTCAAGGGCTTGAAGCTCCCTTGGTGGCTTTTGCCACTCAGAATTGAGGCTCCTGGATGCTGTGTTGAAGGTGTCCTCTCCGAAGCTACTCATCTTGGTAAATCTCACTCAGTCCTCTGCTCCTTTCTTTGCCACTGACTTACATTTGTGTTTGAGGTTTCCAATCGCTTCTCTTGTGTGCTTTGCTGTAAGTACACTTATTTTGGCACTCTCATCGTTATTATCTTAGTATTTAGGCTGTATAATTTGCTTTTTTTCCTTCCAGGTACATTGGTACCATTTTCTTGGTATTCTGGTATTTTTGTTTGTGGGCACTTCTGTTCTTATGTGTTACAAACCTGTGCTCCTTTTCTGCTTGAAGTTTTGAGGTTTTCTATGGCTTCTGGACTTTCCTTAAAGATATGATGTACTTTTTGATCCTTTCAGAGGAAATAATAAAACCCCCTACAATTACTTAGCAACTTCAAGAACTATCTCTCTGCTCATAAATTTTGTTGGTAGATGAACTTGTTTTTTGGGTCACCTGTCTGAAATTTCTGTGCAGAGTTACCAATTCTAGTCTCCCAGTATCATTTCCATGTTTCTGAGAACAGCCGTGCTATAGAGTGAGGATAGAATTGGGGGAAGAGTTTCTACTCTGATTCCTTATTATATGTCTAACATGCTCACACAGTATAAATGTTTTCAAAAAGCACTGGAGCAACCCAAGGAAAGATATATACTGAAATACATTTACAATGTTAAAATAATTTTTATACGTTGGCCTGTATTATTTCCAATATAGAAAAAGCCTTTGGAGGTGATAGAAAGTTTAAGGAATCGCTTTCTGGACTGGTCGAGGTTATTTCCTTTAGAAAAAATAATCTTGTATGCACCATGTCTGATTCTCAGTTCCTTGGACATAAGAAAATCATCCTTAGTTTTGCAGGAACAAATGCCATCTCATGGGCATGATTACTTTTCTTGAGTAAGCCTGTGCTAACAGGAGCCCAAAGCTTCTCCTTGACTCCCTAATAATTACCACTGTTTCAAAGAGTGAATGCTTACCCATGAAGTTACGTAGCTGTGCTCCCTATTCATATCCTCACCTTAAAGAGGGGAGAGTGTTGATGCAGAAGTGACACAGTCTGTCTGCAGTGGCCAGTGATATTGCTCTAGAGTAGCCTAGTGGCATATTAGGTAATAAGGTGTTGCTTTTCCATCTTGATCTGGAAGATCTACTAATGCCAGCAAGCTCAGTAATTCAGATATTTTGTGGAGAGAAAGAAAGGATTAATTTGACATAATGTATCATCTAAATCTACTAATGACTGCCTTACTCATGAGCCTTCTTCCTCTGAGTTGTTATCCTCTCTTAGAAGCATATTTTGAGAGCTTTTGTTTGGGTTTTGAGGAGATTTGGTAATTTTTGTCAGCATGCCAAAGGACAGTTGCTTGAAAATTGTAGATACCATAACTTCCAGATTTGCTATTTTTAGTATGTCCTCAAATTTTCCACTTCAAAACCCCTACCAAACTCCCATTTTTCTAGTTTAAGTGAGGTTTCTTGCACTGTTGCTATTCTCCTGCTATGTTTGATAGTAAGTGCTTGTTGAGAAGAGGCCTTTATTTCTGTAGTGATAATTCAGCATAATGGGGGAAAGGTAGCCAAGGAGCTTTCATTTATTTGTTTGTTTATTTATTTATTTGTATATACATATGTAAAAAAATATTTGTAAAAACTACAAGTCTGGAGATAAAATGTGGTTGGCAGAACAGTATAAGAGATGATGGGGAAAGTATCTCACAAAGGGAAAAGAAAAAGATGGCAGATAAAGGAATGAGATGGAGGCAATGAGAAATGATCTTGAGATTGTGCATTTCTTTTACAAATGAGATGTGTTCAGGAAAGAAGCATGTGATAGCATGCAAAATCTGAGGCACTGGAAAAGCAGCCTATATTAGATATGAATATTTTACTGTCTTTAGACAATTTTACTCTTTTAAGAGTCCTTTAGTAAAGAATATTTCTTTATGCTTGCAGATTCCATTTTCTGTGGGATGCATTGTAGATTTTAATGTCCAGAATATGTCAAAGAATAAACTGCTATCTAGTGTTGCTGAGTCCAATTATAAAATTGGATTTTATAATCAAATTTCTAGTGAATATGCTTTAGCAACACTAAGGACTGAAGAATTTGTTAAAAGTTTTGAGTCTTTATTATTGTGAAAAGGATGTTTGGCATGTTGTACTTACAATGGGGTAGGGATCTTTGATCATCTTTAAAGTTTCATGATAACAAACATATATTTAGCAAGCATTACCTTCAAATGATTACACAAAGAAATTTCTAGATATTCTAAAAATCTACATATAGTAAACATCTGTTGACCTGAACGTGGATGTTCAAAATTTATATTCAGAATGATTGCATAAAACTCCATATCACTTTTAAATATCTCCTCTGCTTTTCTTCCATGTATAACATCCTACTATATTGACAGTAACACTACTGTATTACCGCTAGGCAACATACTGAAAAAACCTGAATACCTGCAGGTATTTCTGGAAATACTGTAAAGCAGCAAAGTTATGAATGCTCTTATTGTGGTTTCTGTGGTTTGAAAGAGGCTGACAGCTATAGAAGATGCTACGTTGTGATTCATACGTGTCGATTTGCAATAGCAGCTATAAAATGCATATTGTCACCATGAATTTTAATTGGGAAACAGAAGTTATTTGCCTAGATTAAGCATAGTTTAAGTTTCAAGGTCTTCATGTTTTCTGAGCTTCATTGTTCATCTAAAAGCCTTTTTCTATATTATATCTTGTAGATGTGATTCTAACGTCTTTAGGTTTACATACAATGAACCTATTTATTATCTTGATTCCAGGAAACTAGGTCACACAGCTGTTGCATATGGAAGATTTCCCAAGATTACTGGTGATTAGAGAATACAGAATTCTTCATATTACCATAAGAGAGTTTAATTTACCTGAAGAACATTTTGTTGTTAATTAAAAATTTTTATGGCTGTTTAGTTTCTGGTACTTTCTGCTAATCTAATGTTTTTACCTGGCATCTTCCCAGATTGCTCTTATTTTTAATAGACTCCTGCTTAATGCTTTAATAGGCTGAGCTTCTGTTCATCTTTATCTGGAAAGACTCAGCTAGTGTGAATTTCAATCAAAATCTTACAACTACATGTTAATGATTTGTTTCCTTATGATGAGTATCTTTTTTTTTTTTCCGTTATAGAATTCTTGTGAAATACCATCAGACATCTTGTATTTCCTCACAAAACAATTTTCTATAAGGAAAATAATAAATTGCCTGTATTTCTTTTAATATTTATTACTGTATTTAAAATTTGAAAGTTTTGTAATCCTGAGCCATAGAAATTCACAAACTTATTTTTTCATGTTTGTGTAATTCTTAGAATTATGTCTAACATAACAATCAGGCAAGTTTGCTGCTCTGCAGACTGTATAAAAAGCAGTTGTACAGAATCTTCAGAAAAAGGTTAACTTGCTTGATTTGTACATAGCTCTTTTGCTTTCAATAGCGAAGTAATTAAAATCCCACCATGATGAGAAATTTGGCTTTTATCCAGAGCTTTTCTATCTCTGGAAAGGTTTTCTATCACTGCCCAGGAGGTCTGTAGCAATATATAAAGAATATCACTTGACTTAATACTTTTATTCTTCTTGACAACTAGCCAAATGGTCTGAACTGTGTAAGCACAAGTATTGCCTTTCCTCTTTGCCGTCTATGTTATTCTTTTAGTAAATTTTGCATTCAGATCTTTCAAATCACCAGTAGTCTTTATATTTCAGTCATGTCCCTCTTGCACCAGTAATGACATAGATGCAGGGTTGGGATTTTTTTCCTTTAGCATTTTATTCTGTTTTCAATCAATACACCTCTGAATTTGATTTTCAAATTTATTTGCATTATTTATTTTCAACAATTTTATTGATATAGATTTAAATGTACATTCAGAAATGCCGGAATAATAGATCTTCAATTAGGATTTGTAACTGCTGCTGCTTTGAGTATTTTTGGGTATTTAACTCATACACAAGATTCAAACTTTCAGGATCAGCTAAACACATTTCACAGTGCAGTCAAAGATAGCACAAGGGCAACATGTTTTAGTGTATTTTAAACCTGCATATGTTCTTGAAGTGCTTTGTCACTTGAAACATTAGCCATCTGCCAGTAAGCTTCTCTTTGTAGGGAAGATAATTGCAGAGGTTGTAGTGAAGCAGCACTAGTGTCATTGTGTGACCTCAGATATCTCTGATCCTTTTTAAGCTGGTTTCAGAGTTAGTGTAGAGATTTCACTGGACTTGTGGGCTGATCTCTTCCTGGTAATAGTTTAAAGTCCTTGCAGATTCCTTTTAATCTGCCTAGGATTTTTTTTTATTTTTTATTTTATTTTTCTTAAATATGCCAGCAAACTCTTGCCGTAATTAGATTCTTGATTTTAGGGTTTTCGCTCTTTTTAGTTTCTGATGCTTGTGCAGTTATCATCTACAGGAGGGACCTCTAATGTAAGGTTCCACAGTATCTGTTTTTAAGCTCTCCCTCTTCAGCACTGCTGTGCAGGTGGTCCTGTTAAAGCCCATAAAGCAATCTGAGCCATAGGATAGCAAAATTGAGAAGGCAGAAAGCTCTTCCTGGTTCCTTGCCTGCGCCTTGCCAGACCTACTTTTCTTTCCTGGTCTGTTACTGAATGAGTTACCAACCAAACTGTTAAAGGTTCAATCTGTAGGTTGGGGTTTTTTTTCTCTTTTTTTTTTTTTTTTTTTTAATTACTCTTTTTGGGGCGTTTGTTTAATTGGATTATTTTTTCTTTGCTTTTCATTCCATGTTTCTGGTGTAAGTTTTATGAACATATGAGGGAAATGCGGCTTTTTGTCATTTGTCCAGCATTTAATATTTTGAGGATGCTTCTAACATCCTGCTGCCAACAGTGCCCAAGATTATCCTAGTTTTGTCTGAGACTCACAGGATAGTTCTGGCCTTTCTGTCTTTTACTTAGCTACAATCTAAATTTTGTTAATTCTCTGACTAGATCCCTATAATACACTCTGTGTGGGTTACTCACCTTTGCTTTACTCACCTTCCATTTCCCCCTCTTTCTGATGCAATTCACTGAGCTTTTGTGGATCCATGGAGTGTGACTCCTTGGGGAAGTCATCAGGATATTTAAAATTAGTTGCCAGTCTTCTTTTTTTTTTATGTTGTGTGCTGGAAAATTAATGTCTTCAGGCAGACTATCTCAGCCCTCCCTCACTCTTCAAGTCTTGGAGCTCAGTCAAGTTGAGAGGTTATGCCCAGTTTACTAGATCTTTCTGGCCAAAGAATTTGAACAAATGAATCAATAAAGAACAAACTATAGAATTTAAACTTAGTAAGTGTTTGGTTTTTTTTTTTTTTGTTACGCTTTAAAATGTAAATGAATCTATTTCTTATGTGCTTGTTTTCAGAAATGTCAACTCCTGACCTGCTACCCATGATTACAGTGCTAGAACTACAGTTAAACAAAATGAAACTCACTTGAATGTGAATAATGAATAATTAGAAAAGAAAGAAAAAAAAAATCAAAATGCCCCAAAAATAACACATCTATCAAAATTAACTGAAAACTCTTTCCTGATGATTTGTACCTTGCTTGAAATGTGGAATGACATTATTTAGAACAAAAACACTTACTGAATCAGTAAAAGATAATGAGATGCCATGAACTATGTGTTGAATGTGGCATTCAGTCTCACTTTTGGTATTCATCATAAGCTTTATACAATATAGGAGTCCAGTTCTAATACATCAACTACTTTTAATCCATCAGTGAGACTGCAGAGATACAAAAACGATACACATAAGGCCAAAAATATGCTTCGTTCCATCAGGGATAAGATTTCAATATTGAGTGTTGATCCAAAGTGTCACCTGTCATGGTTTTCATGCTCTAAGTCATTGGCAGGCTGCTTTTTAAGGGTCATCTCCTCCATCTTGATCCTTTCTCTTGCCATCAGACGCATTTTGTGTGGGTTTTTTGTTTTGGGGTTGGGTTTTTTTTGTGTGGATTTTTTAATTTTTTTTTTTTTCATATTAAGTATTTTTCAAATCCTAGAACAGTTTTTAATTCATTTACTTATTTTCTTTGGTGTCTGAAATGTTGCTACAATCTTCTTGGTAGCAGTGGCAATGTGGTCTGTTCTTTGCCTTTTACACTGTGATTTACAGTTTTTATTAGAGTGTTGGTAAAGCTGGCTTGCTGTGTCTTGAGTGGAGGCTGGCCTGATTTGTTTCTAATTTCTCATTCCCAGTGATTAGTATGTTATAATGTTAAAAGCTGTTCTGCAATGTAAGATACTCCAGGAAACTTTAAGCCTGAAAACTGATGGTCATTACAAATGGACCAAATAATTATAAAAAAAAAATATTAGTATTGAATGGAAAGGACAATTTTCTCTTTTATTTACAATTGTACTAGAATTTGAATATACTTCTCTTGACTTGCTTTTGGGCAGAATAACCGCACCATGTTACTACATATATATATGATGTATGTGTAGATACAAACTATAGTTGGTATACTGGCATTTGTTCAAATATTATTCTTTTTTACATTTGATTAAAAAAACTCCTCTGCAAGAATATCCTCTTCTTTAGGTCTAATTTTTACATGCTGTTGCTTCCATAAATTATTGTCTCTCCTGCTAATGAGAAGCATGTTCTTGTAAAAGATACTGTTCAAAACTATTGAAGCTCAAGTAAATTTATGTGCTGTTTTAGAGGTTGTTATTCTTAACATACACATTAATAGTAAATAAAAAAAGGTCAGTTTTGGTTATTCATGTTTTCCCAGCCTAGTCTGTTCCTAATCGTTAGAAAATCTCTTCTACTTTTCTAGCCAGGTGTACTTTGTAAAGTGGGTAAGTGCTGTCCAATTCAACATACGTTTTTGCAGTTCACTGCCTTAATGATATGATAGTATGAATCTACCTGAAGCATCTTTTATTATACCATGTTAACGGATAAAATTAGTTTAATATATATAGGAAGTGTGTAATTTTGTAATTTTCATAGCACTAAAAAAATAAGAATATGGCTATATCAATGACTTTTAACTTGCTTTGGTTATTAAAAGTGTACGCATAGCAGAATGCTTACTTATAAAAACCATTTATTTCTTTTAGGGTTTTTAGGAACCTTGTGTGAAGAAAAAATAGACCCTTGTGCGTCATCTCCCTGCCAGAACAATGGAACCTGTTATGCAGACAGACTTGCCTTCTCTTGCAGTTGTAGTCCTGGATTTACAGGACCTACATGTGCTCAGCTGATTGACTTCTGTGCTCTGAATCCTTGTGCACATGGCATTTGTCGCAGTGTTGGAACCAGCTACAGATGCCTCTGTATCCCTGGTTTGTACCAACCAGTTACCTGTTTTTTGAATCTTCTAGTATTTTTATATGTATATCCGATATACAGTTTGAAATGACTTTTTATCTTTTCAGTGTATAAAACATATTGAGCAGATATTCTGTCTGTTTAAAATAATGATAAGAATCTACATATTCCATTTTGAAAATTAAAAATTGCAGAATGAGCACTGAAAATACCCACTGAGATCCACATGGCTTAGTTGATATCTACAGCTGTATTATAAAATAGTAGTCTGCAGGATAAACCTTTTTAAGGTGAGGTATCAGTGTCATTTGTTGTTACAAAATATGGTTTCCATGTCACATAGAAGAAGTGACACTAATCATTGTGGAAGGAGTGGAAATGAGGCAGGTGAACAAAGGTAGAGAAGGAAAAAAAATTGGCTATCCCAAAGGGTTCAGTTCTGCCACCTGTGTTTACATAATTTTCTCTCCTCAGAAGTTCCAGTGATAAAGCTTAGATAAGTATAGCTAGTAGATTCAGCTAGTAACTGTTTGACAATATAGCCTAACAATGCATGGTGCCTGGGTTGCATTTTCCTTAGCTCTTGGTTTTTTTTTCTTAATCGTACCAAATTAGCAGAATATTGGGATACTTATAGCTTCCTTTATGCATTTTAGAAATGATAATTAGTAGGTGAAGTAGCAGTTAGAATGAATGATACCATGGGCTGCACATCCACTACTGCTTAAGCACTTACAGAATGAAAATCATATTTGTTTTCATTTGAATAATTTTGATTATTTTGGCACTTTTTAAAATATATATATATTTTAAACTATAAACTTGAAAACTGCAGAGGTTAAGAGGAAAATAAATTCCCAGTGCACCAGGAATAAATTAAGAGGTGGTATTGGATAGTTAGTAGCTCTGCATATACATAATGCTGTAACATGCATGTTATACAGAGTTCCTTTCAGAGGAATATCTTCTCTCTGCTGCTTTGCCTTGTCTTGTGGGAAACCAGTCACAATTCTCCACCTCTTTTCCCTTCCTTCTCAGTTAGCAGGATGTGCAGGTATTCTACCAATCTCATGTTTGTGGGTATTTATGGATTTGGGGAGTTTGTAATGATATCTACTAATGCAGCATCTTTACAAGGTGCCAGAATTTATGACTGCTATTTAGAGACATGAAAAGGACCATTAGAAGTTGTTTTTGGAGAGGTACTTTCAAATGAAGAGAAGCCAATGGAAATGTATAGTTTGGATTTGACAGATTTATAATTAAATTACCTACTTCTTTATAAAGGAGAAAATTATGAAAGTGAAATGGAGACAATACATAGTAGTGTTATCTTGTAATTCATTTGTTGTTCAGCAGAAGTGAATTTAGACCTACAGGATTATAAGAATCTCATGTAAAAGCTTAAATCATTGAGATGTATTTACTTATTTAACAACAACAACAAAAACCCCTCAATTTTATGGACAGTTTTTCAGGAAGCATCCTCAGTTCTTCTGATAGCAACCAGAGGGTAGGTAGATTTTCGTGGCAAGATAGGTCCTGATGTTTAAGTGACCTCACATATTTTCAGTCCAGAGATTTCCGTGAATGGTGTGGCCAGTTTTCATCTGAACAGAAGAATGGCATTATGTAATGCAGAAGAGTATTTCCTAACATAGTTAATTTTATATATTTCAGGAGGTGAAGGTAATAATTCTTTCAGTACAAATTTTCAGTCTTACTTTTTGAAGTGTTTAAACACTTTGCTGTTCATTTGCATAATAGAGAAATCCTTAGAGAAAACAATTGGTATTGAAATGAAGAGTAACAGACCTAATCATATTTAAATAGCACTAGCAAACCCTGTTCTACTGAGAGCACAAACTAGAATTCATCAGTTGATAATAAGTTCTACGTTTGACAAAATATCTTTTTGACTGTATGTAGTTGAAGTTGCCAAGTGCTATTTTCCTAAATTCATTTTTAGAACTGAGAATTTAATAGTTTAATGTTTTATTTTGGGTATTATTCTTCTCACACAGCTGCTAGAAGGACTAAATAGCAGAGGGAGTGAACAGGAAAAAACGTTTGAAGTATAAAAAACTTCCAGAAAGATGGGGAAAAAAAGCAGTCACTGGGAAGGGCTACAAAAGTTACTTGCTAACACCAACTATTCCTTGTTTGGACAGCAAGTATTTTGTTGACTTGTTTGTATTTGTATCAGAAACCTGCTGTTTTTCTAGCTGTTGAATGGTATGAGCAGTAAAGGCATGGCCAAGAAAAATCTCTACAGAGGGTGGAGGAACTACTGAGATGAGGAGGTGCCTCACTCTGGACAACAAGGAAAGGGATCAAAGAGTATAAATATGGTTTAATATTTAAGTGGTTTTTAGTATATGAATGAAACAACAGTTGACTGAAAAAAACCTGGAGGCTGAAGAAGCGCATTAAGACTACCAGTGCTGTGCATGTATACTCTTGCAAAGTTGTAAAACAGATTGTCACAATTTAAATGTATTGAATTGTAGAAATCAAAACACAAGAAGAGATATCTTACCTTGGGATGCGAATATAATTCAAGTCAACAGAAACCTGAATTTCATAATCAGTGCAAGAAATTTTTCTTCTGACTTTCTGTTATAAAAAGGGATCTGATTTTCTAACTGGAGTATTTGGAGCTGTTCAGAACCAGTGCCCTTTCCCATGTCACTCATGGTGGGAAAAACTAAGCGTTTCTTTTTCCAAGTAAACCAGGGAAGTTTTTATCTTCTTCAGAATATACTTTGCGTTTGGTTCAAATAAACACACAAACAAACAAACAAACAAAGCTAGTTAAATATTATCAGACAAATAAAAGTTGGGGTTTCTTTTCCGAAATTTGTCACCTAAATCTGATTATAAGTTGTTAGATAGGCTTGTTCAAATTAATTCTGTGTCTCTCAGGACTTAAAAGTAGTCTCAGACTCTCATATTATGGAAACTTTCTTTTACTGACATAATATTTGTGTTTTTAAAAGCTAGCCAGATGAGAAGTCATAGAAGTTGCATCCAAGACAATACGCAGCAGTCCTATAGTTGAACTCTTTTGTGTTGCTCTTTGTGTGAAATTTAATTGGAAAAATATATATTCTTTTTTTTTTTTTTTTTATTTCTTTCCAGACCTTTTGTAGACTGCTGTAAACTTCACTTTTAAAAATGACAATTTGTTTCAGAAGGAGTTCTCTCTACATATATCATTACTTGTTTCATATAGAGGTGAAACAAAAAGCCGAATTGTGTGAGTTTGTCATTAACCTGCAATAATTTAGAAACTTGGATAACATCTCAAAAGATTGTTAAAGAACTGCACCTAAGTGTTAGCAAGATAGAACCAGTTAGAATAATTTGTTTCCTTCTTTTATGCCTTTTAATTGTTATGAACATACCATTATTTGTTTTCAGGTTTTTTTAAGTCATAGCAGCAGGATTTGGACCAATTATCTTCAGAGATTTCCCGAGTTAAAGGGATAGTAGATGAATGGGAGTTAACTTCTGTATAGATCAGCATTTAGGATGCATCATAACACACACTGTTTTATTGTGTGTAATGTAGACAAGAGAAATTAAACTTCAGGATTCCTAGTATCTCTATCAAAAAGGAATTAGATAAAGTGGATGAGTTATGTGTTGGGATATTAAAAAGCTGGATTCTATTTATAATTTTGCCTGTAGAGACTTTGACGGTCTCTGTTATATTACTTGTAAAGTGGATGAATAAAATTTTTGTGCAGTTTAGTAGCATTATCAAAGGTTAATGGGTTAATAACAAACTTACTGAACTACAGAAAGGTATTACTATACATAAAGAGGAAAGAAATTATGTCTGCCTCTAGACTCTGCGGCTTTCTGGCTTGCAGGCTCTCGGCATTGGTGGGCCAGCTCCTGGACCACTGACTTCTTTGTACAGGAGTCTTTCGCTTTCAGACATGTCCCTAAATTCCTATTTGGTTTTGAAATATACTAATGGTGAGTTTATAAAATGACATTTTAGAATTTTCTTCTATCTTGGTTATAGGGTATATCTGAAACATACTGTTTAAAAAACCTTAGAACCTGCCACTTATTTTTGTGTTCAGCTCCAGGATGCCATAATGGTTTGGGTTTTCTTGTTTGGTTGGGGTTTTTTTTGTTTGGTTTTTGGTTTTGTTTGTTTGGGGTTTTTTAGGTGTTTCACAGAGGATAAAATTTCTTATTAGAGAGCAAAATGCTGCAGAGTTTTGTTCATATGTGTGACCTGATGCCATTCTTCCTTTATGCACTGTTTCTACCTTCAGGCATAGTGTCAGCTAGATTTTCATCTGTGTTACTTCCACCTCAAAAATTAAAAGAGGAATTTTAAACAGTTCCAATTAGCCCAAGGTCTATAAAAATCTCCTTGATTGGGCAGTTTGGTTTCTATGCTTTTTTGGCCAGTGTTGAGATTCAAAGAATGATAAATAATAGTAGTTAAACTTGCATATCTGTGCAATTTGCAGAACATGCACAACCAGGCATTTACTATTGATTTTTCTCATGTGTTGGCTTTCACTGTGGGGATCATTATAGATAACCTACCTCATCTAATAGCTTGTATAGAAGAGCTAATTTGTGTAAGTTAACTTGGAAAGCAGTCTAATACTTTTGAATATTCTTATTTCCAGCATGGTGGGGGGGGGAAGTGTGTAAGTTATTTCCAAGTTGGATACACTTATTAACTTCTACTTACATATCTACTTTTGTATTATGTGTGTGATTTTTAAATTGCACATGAAACTTTATGTCTTCAAATACATTATTCGACATCCCAATTATTAATGCTTATCACCAGGCCTTTTAGAGGAAGCAAAGAAATACCCAGTGTTTGGACATGAGATGCATAGTTTGTATCATGGGTTTTTGTGCTTACCCCATATTAAAGAATTAATCCTGATAAAAATCCATGTGCTCATTTGGTGGATTTCTCATCTCAAACCTGGCTTATGAAACCAGTGGGACTCCATTGTGTCTGTTTCTTTAGTCCCTGAATCCCAATGCAGTTTCTTCCTTCTCTGAAACCTTTCCTCTTAAGCCTTTTTTCTCTTTATACTCCAGTATTTTAATAGAGTGGCTGTTATCAATTTCAGATGTGCATATTTAATATATTCTTTTTTAATTTTATCTGGCCAAAAGCAAAGAAATATATCCAGAAATTGAATAACTGAATATTACAGAAAAGTTTTACATTTGGCTTTCTTAGAGACATAGGGGTATGGAGTTTGAAACTGCAATACACATGTACAGACATTTAACACCTGCCCTTAACTTTCAAAATATATGTGATAACACATATAGAACATTTTTTTGGGAAAAAAGAATAAAATAAATGAGGAGTGTCAGAAAAAATTTTACAGGGTATTAAGAATGGTGCCAACTTGAGAAGTAGTGCTATGGAGATTTCTTGGCTCATGCAGCTTGATAGATGTTTATAGGAACATAGATTTATCTTGGTGCCTTTGCAGAGGCAAGTGCAACATTTGTCTGAAGCAGTTGCCATTTTTCTTTTCTCTGTCTTTTCCCTTCCCACAGTTTGGAACTGGGGCAGGAATGCAAGCTCTGGAAGAAGAGACTTTAGGTTAATCCCAGTTCAAGACTGTCTGTGAAGCAATAAAGCTTCTGTTTCTTTATCTTGTTTCCACTTCTACATTAAAACAACCCTCTATGCAATCTGGCCATGGCTGGTAAGCATTCCTTCCTACCTTCCTGCCATCTGGAGCAACTCTTCTCTCTTTCTCTTATTTAATTGCTATATAAGCTCAGAGTTTAACTGAACACATTTATTTCTTGACTATATAAAATGCAATTCTCTATTACTGAGTGGCCATATATACGAACTGATGCTGTTCACGGCAAAATAGAGTTCTTTTGTGTTGAATCCCATTAGGCCGTCCCATAAAGAGGGATTTTAGTCTTGCTGCCTCTGTTTGCTGGTGTTAAGTGTGGTTAAGCCAGGGTATCACTGTTGAGGAGCTAATGTCTAAGAAAACCTTGAAAGCTTTCAACTTTGTTCTGTATTGATTTATAAAGGGGAGAGTAAGCTTCTCCTTTTCTCTTTTGTTAATCTAATCGTGCAGATACTCTCTGGAGGTTGGACTGCTATATCTTTTGCTCTGTCAACTGCTGTTGAAGGCTTTGTCAAAACCCATAGCTTCTCCTCATCAGCCTGTATGACACAGATTATACACTCCCTTTCCCAGTTTCTTCCTTTTGAGTTTTTAACATGGCCACATGCAAAGACAGTGCACCTTGGCATGTAGCTGTCTGAAGACCATGCCAGGCAGCATCAGGCAAATGCCCTAGTCTCTTCAAGGCAGCATCCCTGTTGTTTAAGAAACAGAAGTAAGGACTTAGGAATCCAGAGGACTGTGGCAATAGGTCTGTTTCTGCTTTGTAAAGGCCAGTAGAAGAGGGACAGTCATGTAGAGGGAGAAGAGGTAACATAGGAACATCTTTAAGGGTTTGGGTTTTTTTAGGTTCCCTGTCCATTCCCCAGCCTTTGAAGAGGGCACATCAGAATGGGAACATCACTGGCAAGTTCTGCTTGAGTTCATGAAGGTGCTGTTTTTGAAGTCATATCCAATTTCTAGTGACCTGGAAAACAAAAAGTCTATTATTATCAGTTGAAGCTTTCTGAAGCTGCAATGCCCAGAGTGTTTTTTTTTTTTTCCCCTGCTTAGGACACAGCAGCTGGAACCTAGGACAAAGGTGTAGTTAATGTAGGTATTATTTCTTTTTTCTGAATATGTCCACAGAAATGTTATGCACCACAAAAAAATGCGGATAGCTGCATTTGGCATCGCTTGTGGACATAGAAGCAGCAGAATCATAATGTTACTAGAAAAAGAGGAAGCGACTAGACTGGAATATGTTATTCAGAAGTTTTCTATGAAGAATTCTCCTGTTACCATCTAAATCCTTTAACAAAAATACATAAATTATTTATGTAGTCTTTTTAAATATAAATGTGTGTATCCAGTATAATATATGGTTTATATATCAATACAATTTAAAAGCAATACAATTTAAAAGCAGAAATACAAAAAGAAGTGCTTGTTAGGAATGTTATGGTGCCTCTCAGCTCCATGGGAAGAAACGCGCCTTTCCCTCTGGTGCCTGGTTCTGCAGCAGAACTTTCTCCATCACAGCAGTTACAGCAGAAGGAAGCTGCTGGCACCAAGGTGAGGAAGTCGAGGGTGAAATCGTGTGTGGGCGACATCTGCCCTCTCGTGGAGAGAGAAAATATCTTTCCTTCACTGTGTGCAGCGTCTCGTAGCGTGGGCTGTCCTAATCCTAAAGAGGTGATACGGTAGCCTCATATTGATTTCCGAAACCAGACAACTATTCAGTCACACAGTTCCTCCTGTTGCCTTTGAAAGGTGAGAACTGGAAAAATTTTACAGGGAATTCCCATATGTTTTTCTTTGAAGTTTTCTGATTTTGATGGTTTATATGTTGGCTACAGCTGTCACTACATAGGGATAATTCTCTTCATCATAAGCTAGATAACATTACATGCTAATAAGAAAACCCATAACATTTAGCATAATGAATTCTGTATTGCCTGGCTAACAGCTTTGGAGAAAGTGGTTCAGAGGTGTTTCTTAATAAGCTGCATTCAACTATTTCCTATGAAAAGACAATTTTGTGAAGAATCAAATGGGTAATATTGCATATACATCTTGTGCAATACTGACATGTCCTCACACAGTTTTATTTTGAATTATACATAATGGAGGGGAAGGGGGAAGAAAATGGTGAGTGAAGGTGGCATTTGTTGTCTTTCTATGGTTCTCTGAGCATTTTTTTTGAAATTTAGACCAGGAGAGTGAATAGAGATTACCACTGAGAATATGCCCGTCACTTTGGTTCTTTGTTCATGTAAGATATCCTCATTTCATGCCTATAAGTTTTGCTTCTAACTGGAGATTTTCTGAAGTAGTAAAATCACACTGCAGAATCTAGATCTGTTTTTTAGGCCTTTTCCTTGGCATCTTTATTCATACCCATTGCATCTTCATTCACTGTATCTTATTTATCTATTGCTTTTATAGCTATATGTAATGAGTAAATTAAGATTTTTTTTAAAAGTATATAAAAGCTGTTCCAGTGTATGGTATGATAGTATAGATTACAAGTACATATTAGATGTATTATATCACAATAACAGGAGGTCAATGGGAATATTTGCTATGACGAGTCAAGAAGGTGAAATGTTTAACAGATTTAACCAAAATTAATCCAGGGTTTGGGCAGGACAAGTGTCCTTATCTACTGTTAACATGCACAGCACATCTTCTCAGTATGACTATTCTTTGTAAACCTGTGTTTTTAATATGAAAGCATATTTGAAACTGCCTTCTTAAAAGTGCAATGTAGACTTCATCAGAATGAAATTTCAAGCACTGAGAAAATTTGACAAATAGAGACAGGATGTTGTTTAAAACAAACAAAAATTTCCTAGTCTATGGTTTGGGTTTTTTTTTCTTCAGTACTAGGCAAATATAAAATAACAGCCCAACAGGGAAGTGTTCAGTAACCACTGTGTATAAGGTGTCTCTGGTGTTACCCTGTGGAAAGTAGTATCGGCTAGAATTTCCATCTTCATCTTTTCATGGATGGGTAAAGAAGAGATGGTGTTGTGGTTTCATGCAGCCAAACCATTTTCTTAAACATCTAAAACACTAATTAGTTTTAATTATCCAGCCAGTTCAGATGATGTTAACTGTGTGGTCTTTGATTTGCTTGAGAGGGAGGTGGCCTGTGTGATGCCCCAAGTCTGATGCTATGATTTGCAGTTAATAACAGCATGTAGCTAACAGTTGAAGAGATGTAGAAAATGCAAAAGTCTGGTCACTCAGTTGTTTGCTGTAATTTCCAGGAAAGGATTAAACATTTTGAAAGATGCATGGTTTAGTAGAAATACCTGTACTATTCCTACTTTCAAAAAGATAACAACATATTCTGTTTAATCTATTACCTTTACGGGAAGGTTCAGAATTTAATTTGTCTAATTATGAAGCACTCCCTGTATCCCCAAAGAGGGGGAAACAACTACTTAGAAAGACTCAAGCGAATTGCCTAGTACTCTTTTCATTAGTCAAACACACTAGCAGTTTTATAATTCTTCTGTGCTTGTATGTCAGGAAGAAAGCAGTGTTCATATTGCATTTAAATGCATTATTTGTGCTTACTAAGCATTATGACCAATCAATTTTCTTTTTTTTCTTGTTGATGTACTAATTGCCTGTAAATTTAGACATTGTTTCTGGAGTTGGAAAGGCCCCACCTCAAGAAAGATTAAAAAAAAAAAAAGGAAGAAAAAAACAAAAGAAAAGAAAAAAGCAACAATAAAGGAGAGGAAGCTTTTCGTTAAGAGAAGTATATACCTGGACTGTTGAAGAGGAATTAAATAAGTTTCTTGGTATCAAATACAATAGTCTTCAAGATGACCAGGCTTATGATTCCTCATATTTAATACCAAGTAACCAATATTATCAGGCAAACATATTTTAGCATTACAGGTATTTATTTCCTGTTACATGAATCTAATGAATGCTGTTATTCATATGAGTAGGTACTACTTAGACCTGATATACTATGCCTAGTATGTAATTTCAACTACTGTTAAGACTAATGATCATATGGCAGACTAAATAATGAGAGAAGTGCTATGTCAGGTGGATTAACTCGTTATTTCTTAACCAAATGGTATAAATGACAGTGGCCATTAACAAGTCTTGTAGTTTTCCTTTGCTCCTATTTTCTATGTCTGCATAATCGGGCCGTAACACCTGCCTACATCTTGGGAATATTGTAAAAAATTAAGTATCTTAATGCTTCTACAGTGTTTTGACATTTTACAGCATTAAGTTCAAATATATTATCATTCTAACTACTGTTACACAATTATCACCACTTTGATGAAAAGTGGCTTTGATGCAAGGATCCAAGAAAGACAGGAGATACGTCTATACTCTTAGACTATTCCTTTTTACAGTTAGAGCGTGGGTATTCTCATTGTTCCTGGTGGCCTTGGTCACCAGTCTCCGTGCTCATGGCCTTGCTGTGGTTTGTTGCAGGGGCAACATCTGGGACTTCTCTCAGAATATTGTGCTTCCAGGGTTTTGGTGTTTGTTTTTTTTTTTTGGTTGTGTTTTTGGGTTTGTTTGTTTTTTTTTTTTTCTTTTTGGTAATTTTCACCTGGGGAGATGTCCTCAAAATCAGTATCTTAACATGTACCTGTCTGTGCAGCGTATTTCAATTACCAAGCATCTGCCCACAGTCTGTAGTTGCCTAATTGTAAAATTTTACTGGCAAGTGTTTCACAGCTTGTTTTATTTCCTCTTTGTGTGATTTAGGTTACCATGGCCTTTACTGCGAAGAGGAATATAACGAATGTCTTTCTGCACCCTGCCAGAATGGAGCCACCTGCAGAGACCTCGTCAACAGTTATGAGTGCGTGTGCCTTGCTGAATATGAAGGTAGGATGGGGTTTGTGTCTTGTTTCTGTTACAGACAGAGATATATAATATCCTTCACTGAGCAGAAATAAATCCCACGTCTAAAATTAACAGAAAGAAACATCAATGTAGATCCCGATCCTCTAATCTTTATTCAAATGAGTAGTTTAGTGGATCTGTGAGGAATGCATGTCCTTGTCGGGGGACAAATGGCTTCTCTCTGTTCTTCTTATGTGTACTTATTTTCTGCTGTTTGTAAGATACGTTAGAAGGTGATGAGTTTTTAAAAGGTAACATACATATTTAACAGGTAAATACATATTTTCATCAGTTATTGTGAGGAGCCATTACATGGAGGCCTTTCAAATTCCTGTTTTTGTTTATTTTCTCTGGTGAAGTGAATTAAAAACTTAGTAATAAAATGTTAGTATTTGAAACAGATTAGCATAACAGAGTAAATATGAAAGCTTTATGTTGATTGTTCATTTAGAAGACCATAAAGCCAAGAGACAGTAGTAGGTCTGTGACTGCTTTCCCATGTTATCTGCATGTATTCCTAGATACATCCAAATGGAATTGGTCTCTGGCATTTCTCAAATAATTTATAAAATAGAGGAAAAAATTATGTGTTTTGATACACAAAATCTGTTCTCTTGCAGTGGATTTCAGCTTTACACAGAGTAGCATGTATCTGCTGTCTGTGACATGTCCTTCTGTGGAGGGCTGAACTGATACTTTTTGGTGTATTCTCTTTTGAATCATGCTGAGAGAGCATTTTGAATGTAATTTTATATGGTATTAGTATTAATATATGTATTTTTTTTTAGATACAATGACTATGTTTTAAGGAACATTACCCCATTTTTTCATTAAGTATATCAGTCCTTATCTGTGTTGATATGTAATGCTCACTTAACAACTGCTTGAGGCTAAATACGTATTTCATGTTGGTTAATTCACTGCTGTTTGACAACAGATACAGACTTAATCATTTTAGAGTCTTAGTGAGGAAATGACCCTCAGCTTTTCATGACAGTTTAAAGATCACTTAACCACAATGTTATGACTTCATGTTCTGTTCTCATCCAACCTGTACATTCAGCTAAAAGCACTGTGTGTGCAGCACACTTTGCTTTTAATGAAAGCAGGGGACCTCGTCCCATAAGCAGTTTTTGCTGATTACTGAGCTTTCTTCATCCCAGCACTTAAGGTATTCAGTGGCACTAATGAATAGAGCTGAGGTACTCAGCTCAAGATAATACGTAGGCCATTAGAGGCCTCAATTTTGCTACCACCAACCCAGCCCCCCTATCTGCAGTCCCCACTTCTGCCTCCATACCCCCCAGGCTGGCACATAGACAAGAGCTGTTATCGCTTGTCATCAGTTGTCTGGACTGAAGTGTATGCCAGCATGTACCTGCAGGCTCTTGGCTCTGCTGGCTTCTGCTGCTTCTCTGCAGGATGCTCAGAGTGCTCTGCCTTTTTGCTGCTGACAGACTGACCAAATGATTTCAGTAGGTCTGTAGTGAGTGTGTGTGTGTGTGTGTGTGTGTGTGTGTGTGTGTGTATGTACATATGTAAATAAAAGCTACATGCATTTTAAATAAGTTGCTTTTATGTATTTTTTTAATTATCACAATTAACTTACAGGATTTTTTAAAATAGAATTTAAAAAATATAACTTATGTAAGCTTGCATTGCTGTACATAACTGCAGTGTTGAATACCAGAGAATTAAGTTCATTCCTTTTAATCACTCACTCATAAAATAAATTTGTTGTGTACATATGCCTGATGTGTCCAATTTCTTCCTTTTTTTGGTACTGATTTTCTTTCTCATATTCTTTTCTCTAAAGACTCTATTTTCTCATTAATTTTACCTCTCTATAGTTCTGCATCTCATACTCTCCAAATACAAATTCACAAACTACCCCATTCCAGGGGAACACAACTATATTAATGAAAGAGGTTGGGCAGGAATAAGGCAGGATCAGATGCATGTCTACTTTTCACATATATTCTAACCTATTCCCGTTCTCCATCATAATAGCTTCTGTAACCTCCACAAGCAACACAATTCCTTTACTGTCATTCACTACCTCATGCTTAGAAACATTTCCTGATGCCAAAGCTGCATTGCAGTTTTTACACTTAATATGATTTAATGCTCCTATTGACTATGCATCTTTATAGTTTGCGGGGCAGTAAGGATTTAGAAACGTGAACAACCTTAAAAAGTGAAAAATGTGTTTGTAATTTTTAAGTGTTATCACATGGAAGCATTTAAAAATCTGTTCCGCTCTTCAGTTTGTTGAAATTCTTGAAAAAAGTATAATGCAAAAACTTGGGAGACAGTTTAAGATTTTAGCTAAGTGGTCACTTTGGATTCATTCCCAAGCAAAGGATTGTAATAATACTTAGATTTAGACTTAAAACTTACATTACTGGATTAAGCAGGTACGTTAAATGCAAGCTAATTTCACTGTACTAGATACATTATAAACAAAGTCCCACCAATCATTCATTATTCACATACGTACATTTACTTTTCATCCATGCATTGATCAGATCAGTCATGCATTTGTTTTTCTGGTTTTATCTGAAAAGTAGCTCCAGAGAAAAAGATGCATGTAGCAGTGCCAGTAGAGCCCATGTCCCCATCTCCAGGTGGGAGTTTCCTGTGCTTTATGTTCTGTTTGCCACATATGGTTTGCACTGTCTTCTGCAGCACAAAGCCACTGAATTCACATAGACTACACCTGAAACTGAAAGAACAAAGGTAGTCGCATGAAGTTGAGCCACCCAATTATTTAGTTTTAGCTATACATCTGAACAAATTAATTTCTCTTTTTATTGCTTAGTTATACTCAGTTTCCTGAAAAATTCGAGAGGCATCAGAATGTGTATGTGTATCATTAAATAAGTTATTACATAAAATTCCTACTGAAGTCTGTTGTTTACATTTTGTTTAAGAATATTAGATAGCTGATCAGATTATGCTTTATTATACCACTGATTTTTCATAGGCACTCCAGCAGTTCTTGTAAGCAGAAATTTTCCTACCTTTCTTATCCCAAAGTCTCAGTGTGTGGGAAGAGCAGAGAGGAGGCATGTATGTAAAAAGTTTAAGCACCATAAAATATATGGCTTTAATCTTATGGCATTTGCCTAATAGGACAGGTTTAGAGGGTGCACATCATTGTGCTCATCCAGGTGAAATTAAGTTATTGCGTGTACTGATTTCATGCTGTCAGTGTATGTCATGTTAATGGCAGTTACTAATTTCACCTTTTCAGGAAGGCACTGTGAACTGTACAAAGATCCTTGTCTTAACATCAACTGTCAGAACGGTGGGACTTGTGACAGTGAAGGTCTAAATGCTACATGTATCTGTGCACCTGGATATACAGGCAAGTAATTTGTTACATTACACAGAAGATCTAGTTGGCAGTGTTAACTGTGTCCAGAAGAAGACACATACCAATTAAGACTGTGTTTCATCAAGGAAAGAAATGAATTTGGACTTTGCTGAATTGTAATCAGGCTAGTGAGAATGAAAAGTTCTTGATACTACTTGCAACTGCTTTGAACTTGAAAAAATTTGCAGAAAAAACATGCAAACAAAAAAAGAGTATTCATTAAGCTAACAACTATTTAACATACCTCATGACCTTACTGCTTGAGACTAGATTCCATTTTAAAAATAACATTTTGAAGACTTCCAGGTAAGCTAATATACTAATTGGACACTGTTGAAACTGGGAAATCTTTTAACATTGACCTTAATTACTGTGAGCTGACGAAACAACTTAGTCATGACCTCAATATGCAATTGCTAAAAACCCAAAGTGCTCATTATGGACCAATTTACACTTCCAGAGGAATGGTAAGCAGCCCATTTCATCCTTTAGCCTTGTATTTAAACTGACATGGTTGGTGTAATCCAAATACCTGCTGTCAAGGTAATTTGCAACCTGATGCTCTGTTAGTCATGTGAGGTAATATCCAATGTGATAGTAAAAGATAAACCCTTTCATAGCTGGTCAAAAAACAATAATGCTTTTTGATCTGTGCTAGTTAACAGGCAATTTTTTATAAAGAATTAGGTTTCCATTGAACAGTGGCTGTTTCTCAGCAATACATTGTTGTATAGCACTTCAGAATATACATGATAAATTGTCATACCACATTTTCTTGGAATGGAGCTTATATTTAAAGAAATAAGACATGTGGTTTGGGTGAGGGTAGTCCTCACCTGGATGAATGAGGATAATGCTTCCTTCTTGGAGGCTATGTGAGACTCTTCTTGAAACAGTTACAGAACACTTGATGTTCTGAGAATAAAGATGCTATTGAACTATAAAGTGTTTTGCAGCTAGAGAGAAATGAAATGACTGATGATGTACCTGCTACATGAGGCACTCACTATATAGAAGTTTGAGCTTTGTTGGTTTTTTTTTCTGATATAAGGTGAAGATTGTGAAATTGATGTAAATGACTGTGACAGCAACCCATGTCACCATGCTGGGACTTGCATAGATCAGCCTGGTGGTTACACTTGCCATTGTCCACATGGATGGGTCGGTGCAAACTGCGAAATACGTAAGTTTTGTACTTTTCTAAATATTTCTAAAAGTGATACATTATAATGGAGAAATTGTCTCTGAATACATATCTGCACAAATACTCTGAATCATCTGTAAGATACCAAAATTCTGTTAAATGCATTTTATTTGAGGCCATAACATTTCAAAAGTGGCCATGAAAGTTAGGCCATTATTTTTCTGAGCAACCTGCTTTGGAATGTGTTGGACTAGACTGTCAGAGATGCTATCTTACAGCTGGACACTAAGCAGTTTGTCTTTAACATCTAAATTGCCTGCCTCTAATTGCACTTATGTTTCTGAGTTTACGGTCCTAACAGGCTTGTATTGGCTTCTGAGCACCTGCAATTCTAGTGGTGTTTCAGCAGAACAGTTTTGAACCTGCTTACCTAAGGAAACAAGTCCTCTGTAGTTGTGCTGTAACATGGGTGTGCATGCACTTACCAGCTTTTCCAGGAATAACTTTTCAACCACAGGCTAATTTCCACCAAAACCATTAGAAGGGCAAAGGTCTCCAAAACAAAATGTTTCCTAAGCATTTACTAAGATTTAGAGAGGTTCCACTGCTGGGTCTATTGAAGGAACAGCTTCAGTGTTACCTTGCCTCTTAGTATAGGGAAAAGCTTCAGCGTTAATTGCACCCTTATGGAGCAGCAGAGGGTCCATGAGAGGAAGAAAGTATGAAGCCCAGCTGTGGAACTTTAATCTGGAAGACAGCTCTGTTCACGCCTGGGCTGATGCAAAAGTTTTACCTTGGCAGGTTTATGACCTCCTCTCCCTGTAATGGTTTGTTGTGAATTCAGTTTCAGCGCTTTCTGTTGAAAGCAAAGACTGCAGAGGAGCATTGCTAGCTAGGCCAAAGATGGTGGCAGCTCTGCCATTTTGTTGTCTCTGTGAATGGCGCCCACACTTCCCTGCATGGTGCAGAGCCATTGGAATGTTGGGAGTGTGATGGTGAGTGCTGTGTGTATGCCGTATTGCTCATGCTAAAAGATGCTCAGGTGAGCTTTTACTGCCAAGGCTGCCGTTAGTGATACCTGAAACATGGATGCCCAAGTTGATCAGAAGGCAATGCAATTCTGTCTGTCTTAGCTAATAAGTAGTGGGCTGATGAGAGAGGTGAGTATAGTTGTTGGAGAAAGCAGTAACATCCTGGAAACGTATTTCCTGGAGTACTTCAATGTAGTAACAGTTACATCCTGTTATGTTATAGAATGAATAGATGCCAAAGGGAAACAGACGAGCTTGTGTGTTTTCTGATTTCATATAGCCCATCTGCAGGGCTCAGTGATGCTTGTTCTGGAGTTCTTTGGCTGACATGCTCTAGTTACTAAGAGTTCCGCTGTTTGCACCACAGATACACACTAAGGTGCATATAAATATAAGGGAAAGTGAGAGAAGCAGAGCAGATTGTGAAAGGAGCCTTTTCTACTGTCCAGCTATTCAACTATTCCTGTTTTCCCCGACAAGGGATGCATGCTCCTAAGCACTATATATGACAGGCAGCTTCAAGCTTACATCTGTGGTTAGTCAATATAAACTTTTTTCTGACCTTGTACACTTTTGCAAGTGTATGAGAGAGACAGTGGATAAAACTCTGCTTAAACTTTGCTCTCTTGAGCAAGGGGATTCTCTGCTTAGTGCTTATTTCTCTGCACATAGCACCTGTTCATAGTTGAAGTGCAGTGGCCTTGCCTGCTGCTCAAGAACTTGGATTTTCTGCTTGTAGTACACACTTGCAAACTGTGTAAGTTAAAATGATGGGAAGAAGCAACTGCACTTTTTCTGTTGCTTTTACTGACTGATTTGTTCTTTTATCTTGTGACTGCTATGACAGGAAGCAGGGAATTATCTGAGTGTTAACTGGCACTGATAACACTGCAAGGCTGATTCTCAACCAGAAACATTAGACCTTTTATTTCCATCTCAATATCTGAAGAGTAAGTTTTATAGTATTGTTCATGGCAATTGTTCCTAGTTGAAGAGGTTGAAATTACTGTGTTGGGGTTTTTTTATTCAACAAATCAGGATAGCTAATAGAGTGCATATATGCAAAAATAATATGAGAGAGAGAAAAAAATCTAGGAAATTCTGATCTGGATTTGTCTTGGATGAAAATGGAAAAAAAATCTTTGTGTAGTCTCATAAAGATACATTTTAAAGTACAGTTAAGCTTAAAACTTGAAGGTTAACAATAGTTTCTTCAATAAGCTTAACATCTGCAAATGTCACTTTGGCACAGCATCAAAGTAAAATGATGTGTTGTTATGGGACACCATGATACTTCACAATAGTCAGATAGAAGTGTGGATATCCAGCCTTGCTAACCAATGCAGGGGCTTATACACAAAGCTGTAGAAACTTTTCTAAATTGCTTGGATCTTAACAAGTATATAAAGGATTATGCAAACAGAGAAGGATTGAATTTTGAAGAAATCACTTTGTAGAAAGGATTTAAAAGCATTTTGATATGCACATTTTTCTACAGAACTATGTGTCCATGGGAATATCTTTGCACTCACTGGCTTTCCCTAATCTACCAGTTGACCAACTGATGTAAACCCAATTCTAATCATGCCTAGAAAGGCCATATCCAACTCTTTTATACATAGGTGCAGCACTTGCGATCTTACTGGAGTTGAGTCAGTGGTGCAGTGGATTTCTGTTCAGTTCTAAAGACTGAGTCTGCTGCTGTTCATCTTTTCGTACCTTCTCGTCATATTTAACATATTGTTTCAGCAATTGGTACATAATGTTTAATAATGTATTGGAAATTAAATTTAAACATTGCATACTGTGACCTCCTGTGTATTGGGCTGTCCCTCTGAGCGCTGGAAAATGACATAATGAAGTGAGACTTAAGGCTTCTCAAGAGGAAGACAAACTGGTGTTTCAGGAGTTCTTTGAGTAAACAGATCACATTTTATCTTTCATGATTTTCTATTACTAGCCATCAAGGAGGCTGTTAAAACTTAGCCTTTTTTGTAGAATGACTCTCTATTTACTATTTTAATGGTTCCCCATTTTTTTCACCAGTGACTAATGGGATTTCAGGGTTATCTTGTCAAAACGTACTCTTTAATTTTCAAGTGCTCTATATACAAAAAACTAGACAAGATTCATGTTGCCTGGATGAACTGTGATATTTATTATATCATCTTATGGTCCTTACCACTGTTAGCAATTCCAATTACATAGGATTAAATTGGTCTTAATTATAAAGAGGATATTTTTCCTTTCAAAATGAAATGTATTTGCCTTAAAAGTTAATGAAGCATTCACTGTAAAAATGCTTACAAAATGTCTCATATGAATTCTCTAATGCCTGCTGGTTATTTACTAATATCATTACCTTTGCCACTTTTGTAACTATTAATGTAGTTACCAAGGTAGGGCAAACCATGTGGTTACTTGAAAACTAACATTATGAAGAATTTCTAGTACAGACCGTGTACCTGACATTGAAATCTCATTTTCAATTAATTTTACAAACATTACTATGACACCTGAGAATACTGTGATTTTGAGCTGTCATGTATTCTTTCTAATCTTTGGAGTATAAGCTGTTAATCTTCAAATTTTTATCTGGTGAGGAAGAAAGGAAGAAATTTCTCTCACCCTTATCAGCCAGAGGTAGAAGACACAGAATCTAAATAAGAACTGTCTTACCATATATCTGTGCACAGTAGATCTGATTTTGGCCTAGTCTGACAACTTGACAGAAACCATGTGTGACGAATGTGCTGCAGAACGGAAATAGAAACCCATCTCAAAATGGAACAGAGCACAGCTATATTCTTTCCCTTGCATCCTAACTGGGCATATTGCAGTAACATCACTTTAGAAACATTAAATCACTGAATGATTCAGGCTGATCAAATCTTTACTGATAGAAGATAAGACCAACAGGCAGTCAGTCCTTTAAATTCACCTCACATTTGTGGACGAAAAGTCTAAGCAAACCCAAACTCAGAGGTGCTCTGAGACAACCTTTAGTGTTGTAAACAAAGAGCAACCACTTCTTCAACCTCTGCCCAGATGAATCCCACATGTTACAGCTTCAGGCTTTCTCCCTACCTTCCTCTCAAATGGATTTTTTTTTTTATTTATTTTCTGTACTTATATGTTCCCCTGTATTTCTACCATAGATGGAGGTTATATCCACAGATGCCACTAAACTTGAGATTACAGGTCAGGTGCTTGAATCAGTTCTCTGCCATCACTGAGCGTCCCCGAGAACTGACATCTAAGAATATCTTAACATTCTCAAAGCACATGCTTGCTAGTCCTGTTCCCAGAATGTCTGTGAATAAATAAAGGAAGTTTCTAAACCAGTGCAAAGCAGAAGTCCATTTGAAAAAGGAACAGTCACCTGCTAGAAATAACTTTTGCAGTCTGTCAGATTTCTGTAGTCAGAATGATTCAAGTTTGTTCCTGGTTTGAAATAATTTACAAGACCATAGGCTTAAAAGACTGCCAAAAATGAACTCTAGAGGGAAGTACAGGTTAATAGAAATACTCTGACCTATGCTAGAGAAAAACAGATCTGAGAACATAAGTAATCGATTGACAATTTGTTTGGCACTGATAGACAATAGTTTGGGCATCAAGAATATTTTTAAAGAAGGTCTGGCATACATAAATATAAGAATCCTCTTCCAGAATTGCTTTATTTTAAGCTCTGCTTTGAGACCTCTCAGGGAAACTATGCTTGAGAGAGGACTCCAGTAAGCTCAGAACTGTAGTACCTTATGAGATGCCCCTTTTGTTCTTGAAATGCTGGTTTTGAACTCTCTGCAGTGTAGTGGATATAGGCATAACAAAAGCCTGTGTTTCAAAATAAAAACCAAGCATGTTTAATACATATTAAATCCCACATTTTAGTGGATGGGTTCACCAACTATTAGAACAAACTGCACAGAGAATCAGTGGATTACTGGAAGCTTTTAGATAAAACCTGCCTGCCTTTAGAGAGCCTATAATATATTATAACATAATACAAGACTAACTGCGTGACTTTCTATGACTTGGGTTACACAGGAGATGAAACTGGGTAAGTATTCCTGTGAAATTTACAAAAAAAGGTGGGTGGAGGATCAAGGTAGTGCTATTCAGATTTGTTGCGTGTTAGGCATGGTGACATATCCGTAACAGAGCCTGGGAAGGTTCAAATTACATATCGCCCTAGCTTCAAAAGTCTCCACAGAAATACTGAAAGTGAATATCAGGAAAGAATTCTATTCAGCAGGAAGGATATAAATTGCTAATTAATGATAACCTTTTTTTTCTTATCAGCAGATCTGCAGTGGAAGTCCGGGCATATGGCAGAGAGTCTAACAAATATGCCTCGTCACTCCCTCTACATCATAATTGGGGCTCTTTGCGTGGCATTTGTCCTGATGCTGATCATTCTGATTGTGGGAATATGTCGTATCAGCCGCATTGAATATCAAGGCTCTTCCAGACCAGCCTATGAAGAATTTTACAACTGTAGAAGCATTGACAGTGAATTCAGTAGTGCAATTGCTTCTATCCGACATGCCAGGTTTGTTCTGGGGATGGTAATTTAAAGGAACTCTATTACAATACGTAATTTCCGTCCATGCATAGCACATCTAACTGCTCTTGGCAGAGAATGAGCTTTTTCACTGTGAAAAGACAGGACCACTGGTGTTGCTCATTGTATTTTTTTCATCCCTATTCAGTTCTCATCTGAAGTGTGATAATCCAGCATAACTCCTTAAAAACAGGGAGTTATTTTGAATTTATTTGGCGTAAGTGGTGAAAAGGGACAGATGCAGAGTTCTTAGCCTGTAAGACCTTCCCCTGTAAATGCTCCTTAACTGATACACATGAGTAATTTCATTACATAGCAAAGGCACGTTGATTTTTGAGACTAATTTACCAGATTATTTGATAAGACTCTCTCCAAATCCTCATTTTTGCACTCCTATTTGCCTCAAGATTTCTTACTTGCTTTCCTAGACATGGAGCACTTGCAAACCAAGGCATTGGGTGTCAGAATAATACAAAAGTAGGTATGGAAGGGATTCAAGAGCTCAAGTGTAGCCATTGCACTGGTACAGCACTAATTATACCTAGATTCCTGCCAACAACTGTGTTTAAAAACCTCCAAAGGTGTTGAACGAAGTTAGAAAGGGCTTGTCTAAAATCCACCCTAAATTTTCTTTTCTGTGAATTAAGATGCTTCTTTCTTATTGCTTTTCAGGTTGTCACAAAGAATAATTTATCACTAACACATTCTTCTTCTAAGCTAACATATGATCTTCTGGATCATAGAATCATGGAATGGTTAGGGTTGGAAAGGACCTTAAGATCATCTTGTTCCAACCCCCCTGCCATAGGCAGGGACACCTTACTCTAGACAGTGTCACCCAAGGCGCTGTCCAACCTGGCCTTGAACACTGCCAGGGATATCATGTCAGCTTCTCTATTGTCTCCCTGGGACACACTCCCTTTTACTTTTTGAAGGGTGGTCCCTGAAGCTGGAAATATTTCTCCAGCTAAATCTTTACCTGTATCAAATGGCTTGAGTAATCACCTCCTACACCTTGTTTATAGCATTCCTGTTCATACACCTGGAAATAAAACCTGCTTGCTTTTTTCTTTTTTTTAGATTTGTATTACACAAGCAACAGATGACTTTATTTTGTGACCTGTTAGATCTTTCCCTCATCCCAAGATCCTCTGTGCCATTTTGCTTCCTAGCCAGTATTGCTTATTCTGTATTTGACACCTCTCTTAATAGGATCGAATTTCATTTTTTTTATTTCTTTTTCACATTTCTTCAATTTGTCAGGATCACTTCGAATTCCAACAAGAGGGTTCATGTATGTTACCACTAAAATGCTTTTAAAAGAATGGAGGAAGACACGTTCCTGTGCATTGACACAGAGAAATGCATGCATTTTGGTTGGTGATTGCTAGTAATTCATTTTCTGAACGCTCCAGTTCTGTCTGAGTTTAAACAGGTTAATTTGTACCACTGCTGAAGTGATCAAAGTTATATGAAATGAATGAGGAGTTCCCACAGACTTGGTTAATCATGTTGCAGCTTTGAGCTGTATCTCTTCAAACTGTTTTGACTAGATTGCAGTAAAACATTCGTTCATTGTCAAAATACATTAGTAAATATTTGCAAAAGAAAAGTGTATATAGTTGACTTAACATAGCAATAAAATCAGTGTTCTTTTAAGCCTTCCCTTGAATTCTCCTTTGCCACTTAGCATTACATCTCTTCCAGTAGGAGCTCAGCATATCTACACCATATACACCCTGAGAACTCCTTTTGTCTTTAGTAGTGTACTGGGAGAGGAGGGAGTTGCTTTACGGCCCATAAAGAGCTTTATAGTTTTTTATTAATTGGCCTTCTGAATGTCTACTGCATATCTCCGAGGGTGGAGAGCAAGGTGCAAACTGACAGTGTTCAAATAAAACATGTCCCTGCTCCTACTGCAGCAGTGATAAACGTGTCAATCCTTCTCAGTTACTACTTGCTGAAGTGGTACTTTGCGTTTCCCCAAGGACTGGAAATGGTCGCCTGAGGATCAGTGTGAAACACCTGGGTTTTCTTAATTATTTCTTAAAGCAAATTAGGCAGCTTTCTATCTAAGGGTATCAAGTAAAAGCATAAAAGCAAGGCAGGATCTTGTTAATCTGCACTTTCCCTGGCTTTTACACTTTCACTGGCAGGTAATAGAAATGGAAAAACATTTCCTGTATGAATCTTTTCAAATCTTGGAAGCTGGGCTAGTTGACTCCTTTATCACTACTGTCTGGATTATTCTGAATAATCTGTGTTTATTTCTGAAGGCAGAATTTAGAAAAATATATTTTCATCAACATTAAATTAACATTTTGGAGAAGTTCTTAGACTGGGATATATTCATGATGATTTTTCAGATCCATACTACTCAGTTAAAAATTACATTATTTGATACAGTCAGTAAAGGGTTTCCATATCTTGGGAAAGGTGTTTCTACTTAATGTAAACGAAAAGAAATGTTTTCATTCCAAATAAGTCCCTGTTACTCTCAGAGAGTGGATGCTTTGTAAAAATCCAAGATAAAGCTGCCAAGTCAGGTAATTCACAGAGGTTTACTGTTAAGATTATTGTGTTTATTTTGGTTTCAGAAGGTCATAAAACACTGCTTTGGTCATTTCAATACAGGAAAAAGAGCACAACTTTTATAGTTGTGGTTTTTGGGGGGGTTTTTTTTGTTTTTTTTTTTTTTTTTGGGTGTAAACTCTTCCATCTACATGTAAAAAATACCAAGATCTGAATTTTCAGAATTGCTGTATCTAGGAGGTATACGTTCAAAGAATAGATTCTTGGCATTTTCTGAAAATCATTCCCTTTCCCAGTTAGATGCCCAAATTTATTAGTAATTTTGGAAAACGGAGGCCTAAGTAATAATGAGCAGACTATTTTCTTTAAATGTAAGTTTTCTGTTAAAGTCAGTAGGTGTCCAGGGAGTGTGGAAGCCTGTTGCATGTCCAGTGAATTATTTTGAAATTACTTGTTCATGTTTCTCAGCAGGTTTTTTTCATAATTATTTTTTATAATTTGACCTTACTAGTCAAGGTACTTGCTGTGAGAGAAAATGAGTATGCTCAAGGATCATCGCTAATAAATATCTACTTCTAGTGAATGTTTTTAGGATTAGCAGATTAGAACTAAATAGGTTTTTAACTAGGTGAAGCACAGATCTCTTTAGTATTCATTATGCAGACAGTAAATACATACTCCCTTTATGTTAAAGCCTATTTATTTTAAAGCCAGCAGAGCACACGGTAATGAAATAGTTAACCACTGGGTACTGCAGCCATAAGACTTCATTGAATTGGGACCAGGATCTGCTGCTGAAACTGGATTGTTCACTTTAGAAAAGCATCCACACTGAGTTCACAAAATATTTGCTTACAGAGACTGTATTACTATAAACTTTTTGTGTGTCTCGATAGCATTAGCAGTAGACTTCATGCACTACTTAGTGTAGTTCCTGCAATTTTTACTTTCATGTGCTGGCTTTTGACCTGTCTGTGTGTGGGTTGAAGAGTCTGGTTCATCAGACTCTGATTTTTGACACAACAGGGTAAGCTTCTCTCCACTGCACATTGTCCATATTCGTATGTTCAAATCAGCTGTGTTAGACTCCAGTGTCCTGAGCTTCCTGAATCTGATGAGCTTCAGCACATGCTCGATTCTTACCGCTACCTGGCAGAGATTTCAGTGCTGAGTTTCAGTCTGCTACTTCTTTGTGAAAGTATGATCGCGTGCATAATACTCTGCTCTCCACAGCACGTGCCAATTGCTTATATACATCCTCTGCTAGAGTCTCAACTTTGTGAGAACTCTAGAATCGTAGTTCAGTTATACTAAGGAACTCAAAATACCACTTGTGCACATGGCCTTTTCTGTGAACAATGCAGAGGAAATTAATATTCTCATTCTCCTCCTATGGAGGCTTTACAGAAAAAAAATAAATTCTGGTCTCTCTCATTTAAGCATTATTTGTAGGCTTCTTTTACCAGTTGCTGTTTCGAACAGAGTAGCAACACATGGGTTTTTTCTTTTGCTTCTGGGCAAACTCTGAAATTCCAGCCTATCCCACAGAAGTTGGAGGATACCATTTCCTTAGGGTTCAGCCACCCAATGTTCTTAAAAGTCTTCTACGCAAATGGCGTTGTTGAAGTTAATGACTCTCTATGGTTACCCATCTTTTGAAATGTCCTTCTAAGGAAGAAGAGAGGCAACCCCATTCCATATGCAAAGTAGAATTGCAGTCTCTGTTACACACACATATGTACACACTCATGCATGGAGTTGTCTGTGCCAAGAATAATTCCTACACTGTCACCAAAATTGTCACAGAACCCTCAGTCTCTGTCAGGTTACACAGGTCACTCTTATTCAGTGTTTCATTGCAAAATATATTTTCTACTTCTCATTGTAATTTATTTGATTCATGGTGATCCCTATGCCACTGGTAAATTCACATTGGAATGCGATCATCACTCATGAATGGACACATGAATGCTAAATCTAGAGGCTGTAAAATTTCCCTAGCCCAACTGATGATACACTCTGTTTATTGATCTAAGCAAGCACGTAATTTTTCATGAAACATAGTATGGCATTAAAGCTAATGTTAAACTGATTATTCATCATGTCGCTCCAGTCTTTTTCCAGACTTGGTGCTTCCCAGGACTGTATGGTGAATAATCTGTATTTGGCTGCACTGGAAGAAATCTTTATTCATTTGTTTGTGCTTTTGTTGTAAGCAGCCTATTAATTGATCCAGTACACTCTGTAGCAGGGCCCTGCATCTTTTCACTGTTTATTACCCCTTGAATCGTTGTCTTGCAGATTGTATTGATAATTGTTTTATGCTTTTTTTTATGTCATCAATTAAATGATAAAATAGCATCCTTGTGCAATCCTACCACATAGACACTCATTGAACTAAGTCCCCCCATTTAACAATTCTGTTTTGACACCTCTGAGGTTTGTGTTAACTCTGTTTACTGCTATGAGCAGGGACTGGCTTCTGAACTGCTTGATCAAAGCAATGTGGTCTACCAGCTAGATGGCTCAACCAGGCCACAAACAACTAGCACATGTGCTGTGGTCTTTTCTCAGCATTTTCTAATCAGGGCCACATGTCAACCCTGACCTCCACAAGCGAACAGATTTTGTACTGCCTCACTGTGTGCAACAAGCCGTGTGTTCTCTCCCTGTCAGAAATGGCAAACCTCTATTTCCTTTAAACCCTTGAAAGTGATGGAAAAAAAGAATGATTCAGAATTCATTGCTGCCTCTGATTTAGGAAGATGCCATAATTTAATTCCTTCATTCAATTCTTGGAATTTTATCTCATTTAAAGAAAATCAGGTTTATCGATCATGACACTGATGAGCAAACATGCCCTGTCTGTATTTATCAAAGAGAACTATAGAAGAAAGCAGACGTTCTATCATGGAAATGTATCTAGTGTGGCCTTACTGACAGCTGAAGTATTTTAAAAAATGAAATTTCCACCATACTGATTATAATTCTTTCAGCTATTTAAGTTTTGTCAGCAATTCTAGATCGCTGAAAAAGCCAAGAATTAAATTGGAAGAGTCGTGAAGTTGCATAAAAATCTTGGAAGAAAATCAAGCTAATTTTGGTTTGGTCTAAATATCCTCAAAATTGAAATTTTCTGAATCTCATCTTCCATGGTGCACATCTTTATTATAGACACATCTTTAATATAGACCATATTATCTGGTATATAAAAGAGTGGATGACTACATAAATAAGTATTTCTTTTTATGTGTTAGTATTTTCTCTGCATCAGGTCCATAAGGAAGGCAGACTTGACCCTTTTCTGCCTGATTTTCATGTGATCCTTTTTGTTATTTAGAAGCTCCTGTAACTGTAGTCAGAATGCTTTAGTAATTTTTCCACTTTCAGGTTGCATTTTTAGCACTATTTTTGTATCTTAAAAAATCATCAGAAGGGCAATAGACTGTCTATGCAGTGCAAAAACACCTAAAGAAGTTCCAGATATGCCAGCACTGGGGCCACAATCATACAGCCACAGCGGTTCTCTGCATGGGCAGATATAGCCTGGTTCTTAGCAGTGATGGCTGCCCAGGAGGAGCATGCTGCAGATGTGATTCTGTTGCTTGTGAACCTTTGCTAGACTAGTATGTTTACATGGCATTGCAGTATTCTAACTACCATTAATTTTGCCAGTGTTGCATAGTGCAGCATGTTGATAACATAAACATGCTTCTCAAGTGGATGTCAGGTAAGCAGACTTAAGTTTTTACTCTAGCTTCTAACTCAATTCAGTGCACAGATACTGCATTTCCAAATGCAAATACCACATAGTTGTCCATTATTTACTTTTTGTAAACATATATGACCTGACCTTAATATTGACTGATAGAGCAGGCTTTAAAATAAAATTCTGGCCTTCCTGAAACTGTATTAGTTTCACTCTTGCTCTCTGATAAAGCACACACCGTAACGCAGTGGGTTGTTGTCATTAACTCATTCATACTTCTGTTTGTCACCAAAAGCTTTCTTTTGTTTCCAGGTTTGGCAAGAAATCCCGACCTGCAATGTATGATGCAACCCCCATTGCTTATGAAGATTACAGCCCAGATGACAAACCTTTGGTTACACTGATTAAGACAAAAGATTTGTAATCTAGTGTATCTTTTTTGGATTATTTTTCAAAAGGATGGGCTACTAACCTAATTTAAATATTTTTAAGAAGAAAGCATAAGTAATTTAAACCATTAGATGCTTCAGAATTTTCTGTAGAATATTTAAGAACCAATTTTCTGCAGCTTTTAGTTTGGAAAAATATTTTAAAACAGAAGTTGTGAACTTCATGAATTACATTTTAATGTACCTTGAGCTCTATAAATTATAAGCTTATGATAGTGTGTGCTTTTTTCTTGGTAGACACTATTACTAAACCCAGATGAGTTTCTTGTGGTCGTTACAGAACAGAAAACAACAATTAATGAGGAGTTCTTTATGACATGTCAGTGCCAGCTTTCTCAGTAGAGGTAGGAAAAACGTGAAGCATAATATGATATATAATATATCCATTAATTAAAAAAGTCTAAAATGTTTGTGTTGTGAAAAAGAAACTAGTAAAAATTATTATTCCTAATCTGAATGAATTAGCTTTTGCCTTATTCCATGCATGGATAGATAACCTATTTCTCCATTATTTCCTGAAAGTTGCTGAAACATACTCTTCAGTTGATGTTTGACATTTTTGTAATAGTATTCAGGCTAGGCCTTGTATAATAATTAAAGTGCCTCTTGAGGCAAAGTAAGGGCATGATCCTTTAAACATTGGAATCAATGAGAGAACTTCCATTGACTTCAGTGGGCATGGGATTGGATCCTACAATTGGACTGAATCTATATTTTTCTTTAAAGGTTAAAGTTTTTTATATTGTGAGTAAAATAATCATATGGTTTGAATTGTTTGTTTCCTAAAGGTTGTTGATGTACAGTACTGTTTCATGAAATGTTGTGTATTTCTCATAGTGCTTCTTATTTAGGATCAGTATGGGGGTTTTGTGGCTGTATTTGATGGCTTCTGGGCTTCTTAAAATTCTTGCTTATTTCAGAAAATATTGAATAAATGTTATCAAGTGAAGATCGTTTCTTTGTTTTTCTTCATTTGAAAGTGCAGTGTTATCTATAAATTTGAAAGGACATGAGCATATAATGTGCTATAAATAATGCCAAAATAAGATATTCCAGCTGTTAATTTGAAAAAGAAAAAACTGGGCTTTATATCAAGGTAATCTCTCAGAAACAAGACAAATACAGAACCGGAACAAAGAGGCAGTCCAGGCCATATGCACTACAACCTGTTCCTGAGTGGATCTGACTGCAAATCTGGGCTCTAAGTTATAACAAGAGTGACATTTTGTCACGGAGCAACCTGTTTATGTGGGTAAGCTTGACCTGACCTGGTGTTTCAAAGAGGCCTGCTACCAGGGAAGCCAAGGCTGTATGGTATAGAGGGAAATTCCGTAGCTACCTATAAATCCTGCTTCGTGGTGCTGTACTGCATCCACTTAGTACCGTTATGTTACAGGCTGATAAGCACTGAAGGGCCAAGCTCTGGTTGTCCTCTTAATGTTAGGAAATCTTGGAATGCATCCAAAATCTTCATATTTCACATAAATAACATTTCCAGACAGAAAAAAGATGTCACCAGGAACTCTGACCATCTCTGTGTGAGGACAGCAGTTGTCTCAGGCAGTCATTCCCTTTCCTTGCAGCTGCTGACATCTCCAGACCTCAGATCAGCCACTAAAGACGAAAGTAATTAAGAACTGTAAAGATAAAAAAGCTGCCACTGGTTTTAATTCTTGTTTAGGTGAGCAGAGCACGTTTGGTACGTTACTTTTAATTTTGAACTTCATTATTATTTCAGCTTCTGGTTGCAGTTATAGCAATTGAATCTTGCATAATTAGTGCTGAAAAGAGGTAGACAAATCATTGCAAATCAAGCTGTTAGTGTTGCTAAGATGTAATTTTTATTGTGAGGTTACATTCTAGTTCACCACCAAAAAAAAAGAAAAAGTAAATGTAGCAGACATGGGCCAAATTTGAAATGTAAAGGAAAGCAAATGAAAATATATTTTAGTAGAACTGTTAACTGTTAAAGGGAAGCTCAGAGGATCCACTTACTGTTTTGAATGGCTGGATGGTGGATATGCAGATTGGTAACAGTGTTGTGTTTGAATTACGGAAATGCCAAATGCATCTCAGGTATCCAGAATACTTTTCCTGACATCCTGTATCTGCTACCATCAGCTTTCGATGATGCTGGCCCACAATAATTACTGATAAGAGACCTAATAATAATAATTAATAATAAGAGACCTAAAGAAACTAAATTAAAGCCTTCCTTTTAGTCTTCAAGCACTGTTTTTTATCATAAAGGTCGTGCATTTGCACGTGGTGGCTGTCGGACTAGCTTTTTTCTTGGTACAGTTTGCTGCTGGTGCTTTATTTTAGGTATGGAAACTTTTGTTTATGGTGACTTCTAGGAATGTTTTAAGAACCCCTTAGAAAGAGGGGTCAAGAACAAGCTATACCCTATGCCAGTTTTGTAACTTGTGTGGAACAACGGCAAATACAGTGTTGTTATAATTGAGTTGTTAATCAGATAGAAATGAAATACTAATTCTGTGAGGTTTTTTGCTTTTCCAGCTGTAAAATATTGGTTTATCTTTGAAGAACTTGAGATCTATACAAAGTAGGGAAACAAGCAACTCTTATTCTAGGCAACACACATATTCATAGTCCGTATTTTACAAGAGAGTCATTGCAATGAACAGCAGCCCTTCTGCATACAAATCAAACCTTGGTAGTGATTCTTGACCATCCTATATTTCTCTCAAGTGACTGACCTGAAAGATAAGTAATTTGTGAGGAGCTATTTTCCTGTCAGCTTGCAGCCTCTAGCTTCTGTAAATCATCCTAGGCTTCCTATGAATTGTGCTTTGAAAATTACTTCTGCTCCTTCCAATTTATTTTATTGAACTCTGGTGGCATGTTATGCATGCACTATGCCTGAATCTGTGCGCTTCTGAGATATTTGTGAGGCACTGCACTGATTGCCAGATGGAGCAGTCCTCAGACCTGGTGGGAACAAACCCATCCTGAGTTTTTATCCCAGCTCTGAAGCAGCTGGAACAAGTCGGTTGCTGTCTTCATATGCCAGATCATGTTCTGAGAGTATACATGCATGTGGACAAAGGACACTGGCTATTCCATATTCTTTTGCCAAACCCAAGAAGGTTTGTTCTGTATATGGAGTGAATATAGATGTATAGCAAATATCACCTGCTGTTGATCTACTCCACATCTGGTTTTTTTGTTCTGTAAATCATCCAGGTACAGAAACGGGTGAATGTATGTGCTGTTCCCCTTGGCAATAGGATAACAGGCTTCAGCTCCTCCTGCAGGTGGGGGCAAGTCTCTGGGCTTGTCGTTAACCTCCAGTACTTAGGCACACCCCAGGTTTGGTTCTTTTTTCTTCCTTTTCTCTCTGGAAATACAAGAACATCCCTGAGTGGTTTTGCCCCAATAGCATTGACATCTATTCTTGCATGCTTCTTAACGTGGGGTGAAACTTGCAGTTACAACTCAGAGTTGTGATACATGTGCTAACAGGAAAATGTCATGATTTATGCAGATTCTGATGGACTCAGCTCGAAATTATGAAGACAGTGATCCTGTCCCTGTATTTGGGCTAATTACAGTATGATAAACATAAGGCCTAAGGGAAGAGTTGAACACAACAACTAGAAAACACCTGCTGAGTAAAACCGTGCAAATTATTCCCGCTAAACCCCACAGATATAATGCTATGTTTAGCTGAGAAAAATTAGGCCATTCCCCCAGCTTTGGCCTCTCTTTGGCGTCTTGTCTCTAGCAGGTGATTTTGGAATTCACATACTGCCTGTACGGGCTCCAGACGTGACATATAGCTGAACCTTCGGGTGAGAAGCCTTGGTCCTCCACCAGGACCAGCTTTCACTAGCAGACTTTGCACTTTGGAAGAAGCTGTCTCTTGATCCTCCCTAACTCTAACACACTTGATCTTCTTCCAAATACATGACAAAAAATTATGTTGTTGGGGGGTGCAGGTAGCTTGTGAAGGAGAAAAGGTTTCCTGCCAGAGATGAAGGCTCGTGTCCCCTTTATGGGGGCTCATTCTGTGAGAAGTTGCAAGGAGACCTGAGGCAGCCCCTGCCATGAATAACCCTGTGTGTTGTCAATCCAGGCTTGGAGACACCCTGCACCAAAAGCACTGGTCTAATTTTATTGCTCCCTCCACTGCCAATGTAATTAACTGCTCACTGGTGTGAGGCAAATGAGAACAGAGAAGTGATTTAAGCTCAGTGAAACGCATCTTCAAATGGCAAAATTCTTTATGTGGTTAATCCTTTTGAAAACAGTGGGAGTTTGAAGGTGATACTTGTGATGTTCGGGGGAAACTGGTTTGGTGTCTGTCTGCGTCTAAAAATATAAAACGTCTGACCACAGGTGTATAGCACTACAGTAAATGCTGGTTTCTTCCATGAAGTCTCATGTGGTGAAACTTAATCACAGCATTGATGTTTTCATCCTATCTCAGCTTCATTTCTGGAAATGGTTTGGCTTTTCTCCATCACGGCTTTGTTGAGAAATGCCTGAGCAGTTATGGAATTCCTGAACATGTATAGTTTCTCTTTTGATAGGAATAGGCACCTGATGAGGAATAATTCAACAGCTCTGAATATTATTCTCTCTGTGGATGCCTAAAAGGAATTAATCAGCTCCTCCTCACTTGAGTTGCCAGAGTTATATCTTCAGGGAACTACTTTCACCATTTATGTGGCTAATATCTCTGTGTCCAAAATTTCTCTGAGGTTCCCTTCTCATTTTGCCCACAACTGCTCAGATTTTGCAGAGCATACCGGCACACTATCAGACAGAGCCATGCCCCATTCTTACGGCTGAGCAAACCAAGCCAGTCCTCCCTTTGTGTGCCTCCAGCGCAGTTTCAGTGTGAGCTCTTTGCTGCATGTCCAGCTTTGTGAACCTCTTTTTCTTTCCGTATTGCCATGTTTCTAAGGTTCATGTGTTGCTCGGTAGTGGCTGGGCTGAAATGGCTATTTATATGTTCCTCTATCTGGCTATTCCTGACCTCAGAAGGGGTGCAGAACTACAGGCGTTCCTCAGACCTCTTCTTCCTGCTTGAACATGGAAGGCAGATGAAAACCACTTTAGCTCAGAGAAGGCTTTAATCTCTCAAGCCATTCCCTACTAAAATGAGTGTCGAGTATTATCAAGAGCTAATGAGTGCAGACATGTTCCTAACATAAGAAACGAGAGTGTCAGGGCAGTCCAGTGTGTGTCCAAACCCTTTCTTCAAATATGTTAGCTACTAAGAGAGAGATTTACCGGGTTAAGGCTTTCAAGCACCTTTTACTTTATAACAAAAAAAGTGCATCTGAGGGATTGTTTGTTTGTTTAAGATACGGTTTATCTGTTGGAGTCTATTACCCCTGTGAAATGCTCCGCACAAGAAGGTGAGCAGTGAGAGAAGGGCAAGAGACTTAACCAGTACCAAATGAGAGATGTGGAGCTGGTCTGCTTTATCTCTTCTTTGCAAGTTCTGTTCCCTGAGATTTTGGCTATCTGCCAAAATACTGTAGCTGTCTGGGGTCAGCAGGGATGGTATAAGGCAAATTTGACTCTGAGCCAACTTTGTCTGTCTTAAACATCTCATCAGGGAGATGGGACTGGCCCAAGTCTGACATCAGAACAAACTGGAATACGGCTGCCACCTGAAACACCTGGAGATTGTTACAAAGATGGGCAGTGCAATGTGCTCTCAGCTCCCTCCAGCTCTTTCTCTGTCTAACATGCTGGTCACTGGAGAGGCCTTGCTCAGAAGTTTTCTTTGTACCTCTTGACTCTTTCCTTTCTGCTTGCACTAGAGATGATCCCTCTTGTGCAACTTCTGTGCTGCAGAGCACCCTCTGTGGAACCCATCATCTGAATCTTTTATATCCTTTCCCTGCCTCATATTTTGGAATAGCTCCAATTAGGTGAAGGTGATTCCTTCCAAGGGAAAGTGGGTCAACCAGCGAAAACAAACAAAACTTCAGAGTGGTTATGCTACATCCAGACTCATCTTGGCTCAGCTGGCTTCATTTCTTCTACAGTGCAAAATGGATAACAAAAATGACCTCTCTGAAAAAGTCAGATTTCTCTGTTAGTATGAATTCCAGTTTCAAATGTTCCTTTTATGATAAGATGACAATGGTAAATAAGCTTCCCCTTTAGCAAAGAATAAATCATTAAATAGGCTTTGTATGGTGAGATCTTTGGCAAAGGAATGTAAATAAATAAGGTAACTGAATAAACTTCTTTATCTGATGTGCTGAGCAGAAAAGGCAGCAAAGTTAATCATTTAGGAAAATAAGCTGGTCTGCTATGCTATCTTCAATAACAGACCAGGAAGAGTCTAAGGGAAACAATCTGCTCTAGTTTGCTGACCCTGAACTTTTTGCTAGTCCCACAGACCAGGAGACATTATGTTTATTACTCTGGAAGCAATGTAATCTTCTCAAGGAGATGTCCTTCAGTCTAGATTTTTGATCTGTTTCTTTTCCTGTGGACTGGTCTACTTCCCTTCAGAGGTAGCTCCTTGCAACAGTACAGAGATCTCTTACAAAGCTAGCTGTGACTTCTCTTCTACCTCCTGGGAGTAGCATACACATGGGCAATAACCTGAATTTGCAGTGTCTTAAACTTTGGACTCCATGTTTCTATATGATCAAGTTCACATGTGTATCCATGTGATCACACATGGATATCAGTTCACGTCTGCTCTAAGAAATCAGAGAGTGACTGTCCTGATCTTCACCACAGTTTTTTATTGACTTATGTGGATTTTAAGTAATCTGACATAAATCTGCCTGGAATATGAGCCTATAAACCAGATACAAGTTGTACGAGTTAACAAAAATGTGTGTAGCTGCTGTGGAAAGAGCAAATAGCTTAATGCAATTTAGATGATTTTGGCATGTAGCATCAGCAATTGCAATTAGTTTTACCAGCAGACTTAGTTCTCACCTCCATTTGTAATGGCTTGAGGTGTGATCATTACTGTAACGTATGTTATCATCCTTTACATTCTTCCTTGCTTATGCTGTATCTTTTGCCTGGCCACTCCAGGGCATTAGCATCCTATGGAGAAATTTAGCCTTTGGCACCATAGATGTAGACAAGTAATTAAAAAAAAAGGAAATTCGGTCAATGAAGAGTTCTCAGATGTGAATCTCTTTGGCAAGCCAGACCAGGATGGACTTACGACACTCTCTTGACTCATCACTCTCTGTAAGTCTTTGATCATTAAATCTCTTCTTCCTTCCTTCCCATAAATGCACTGGTTGATGAAATACTTTATCTGGTCTTGCATCAAGACAGTAATATTTCAGCATGACATTGCTCAACCAGGAATGCAGAGTTTAGCACCTAAATGATGCATTATTAAAGACAGTAGTCTGCAGCCTATGCAAATGCCCTTGCTTGTCCTGAAGCCATGGCTTCCTATGGTTTTCTTGTTTCAGAGTGTCAGTGTTTTGGCATGGTTGCATTTTTCCCCCTTTTGTGGTGTTTGGCCTACAAATATAAAGTCAAGATTGCTTGGAACTCTTCCTAGGAGGAAAGTATCTACAACTTTAAATAATAATAAAGATAGGACATGTTTATGTCAAAATATCAGCATAAGGTGCTTCCGATGACAGTCAGACCACATGGTTTGACCTGTGGAACAAAGACATAGAACCTCAGTTCTTACTCCTTTTCATCTGCACACCTGACCACTATAGGCTTCAAGAAAACTCTTTTGTAATGAGTATGAGGGCGATGAAAGCAATTTCATGTCTGATGGAGTTTCATTTACCCCAGCCGCCTTCCAGAAGGCTGGCTTTAGCTTCTTTTTTTTTGAAAAATAATCACTCGAGTGTACAGTTTCTTCGGTCTCCTGCAAGTCAGCTTATTTCCTGTGCTGCATTGAGACAGACAGAGAACATACAACAGGTTCCTGTTCTGATTCTTTCTCCAAGAACACAGTGCAACACATGGATAGGTTACAGAGAGCTGAAATTGGTGTTAACTTGCTGAAATATCTGTGTTTGTGGACCCCATTGTATGGCATTGATATTTATTCTACAGAGCAGCCTGTGGCTGTTTGACTCACTCTGTTGTGTCTGTAATATGAAAAAAGCAACCAGGAGATAACTGTCATGATGCAGAATAATTTCTTTCAAGAATTTTGTACCTAAGATGTGCTGTCCATAACATCTTATTTGTGGTCTGTACCTTACACCAATACCTCCTATTCATTTAAGTTGAACATTGTTTTCCTTTGATATGTCATTTGCTAGAATGATCTGTCAAAACAAAACTGGGAAAACATCATATAAATAAGAAAGAATCTGCTTTTGCATGTGCCTATTATGCCATTCCACTTTCATCTTGCCATAAACTTGAAACTGAGATTATTCTACGTACAAAATATGATGAGCAGTTATTTTTATCTCCAGTACTCAGCACACTGC